>NW_012267222.1:16872286-16876817 GCF_000151885.1 Dipodomys ordii
AGCCAGGCGCTAGTGGCTCACACCTGTAATTCTAGATACTCAGAAGGCTGAGATCTGAGGATTGCAGTTCAAAGCCAGCCCAGGCAGGAAAGTCCATAAGACTCTTATCTCCAATAAAACACCAGAAAACTGGAAGTAGTGCTGTGGCTCAAGTGGTAGAGTGCTTGCTTTGAGCTGAAGAGCTCAGGGACAGTGCCCAGGCCGAGTCAAGCCCCACAATCAACAAAAGAAAAAAAAACACGTAGTTTTGCCCCCAAAGAAAGAGAAGGTGTTGATATCAAAGGAAGAGAAGATATAGATAGATATAGATTTATATAGAGAGAGAGATTGATATAGATATAGGTCTTCATGGCAAACATGTTCCCTGGTCCCCCAGCTCCTCCCTCTTTACCATTAGCAGAAATCTACTCTGGTGATGCCACTCTGCAGCTCTCCTTGAAGATCCTCCAGGAGGAGTTATTGTCCCCTCCTCTCTGACTCTCAAGATGCTCTGCGCTGCACCCCCCACTACAGACAGAATGCTGGCTTTACTGTTCCCCTTGGGATCAGCATGGGACCTTTTCATCCTCAATCAATGTGGAGTTGGAAACAGAAATGTTTGCTAAGCTGTATGTGTTAGATTCCTCTTGTCTCTGTGTAAGGACTTGGCAACCATGCATTTGCACCTATTTTGAGCATCTCCAGGCAACTGCTGTTTGCTCTGGGGCTGGTAGTGGTGTCTCTGTGATTTCTAGCAACTTTTTTCTTTTTCTTTTTTGTCCGTCTTGGGGCTTGAACTCTGGGCCTGAGCTCTGTCCCTCAGCTCTTCAGCTCAAGGCTAGCACTCTACCACTTGAGCTACAGAGCCACTTCCAGTTTTCTGGTGGTTTATTGGAGATAAACGTTTCAGACTTTCCTGCCTGGGCTGGCTTTGAACTGCGATCCTCAGATCTCAGCCTCCTGAGTACCTAGGATTATAAGTATGAGCCACCAGCAGCCAGCTCCAACAACTTCTTTATCTGGGCTGGAAGATTTTCCAGGAGCACCTGAGCTGCTGATTCTACTCTGTGTGTGTGTGTGTGTGTGTGTGTGTGTGTGTGTGTGTGTGTGTGTTTGTGTGTGACTTAGACTGAACCCCAGAGATCTTGCACAGCTGGACAAGTACTCCACCACTGAGCTACATTCCCCAGCCCTTGCATTTTTTTTCTCCTATGACACACTCTCTCTCCCTCTCCCCCCCGCCCCCCCCACTTCTCCCTGGTGATACTGGGTTGAATTTAGCACCTGCTAATCAGGTGCTGTACCATTTGAGCTATTCCCCCCAGCCCTTCTTGCTTTGGTCATTCCTCAGATAGCTTCTCTCCATTTTTGCTCTAGCTGGCCTGGACCTTACCTTGATGCTCCTATGTATGCCTCCCACGTAGCTTAGATAACAGGTATGCATCACCACACTCAGTTTCTTCATTGATATGGGGTCTTGCTAAGGCTGGTCTCAAATCCTGTTCCTCCTGGTCTGCATCTCCCAAGTAGCTAAGATGACAGGCATGGACCACTGTTCATAGTATGTCATTTCAGGCAGTTCAGTTGTTTATTTTGTTCTTTGGCTGGCAAGGAGACACCTTGGTCCATTCTTTTTTTTTCTTTTTTTTTTTGGTCATGGGCTTGAACTCTGGGCCTGGGCACTGTCCCTCAGCTCTTCAGCTCAAGGCTAGCACTCTACCACTTGAGCCACAGCACCACTTCCAGTTTTCTAGTGGTTTTTATTGGAGATAAGAGTCTCACGGACTTTCCTTCCCGGGCTGGCTTTGAACTGCGATCCTCAGATCTCAGCCTCCTGAGTAGCTAGGATTACAGGCGTGAGCCACTGGCGCCCAGCTACCCTGGTCCATTCTTAGTAAACTAGCTCCTGACTGTCACCTACAAATCTTTTGACAGCTTACAACAGCAAAATCCCTTTCCCTGGGTCAAGACCCTGGGGCTTAGAGAAAATGTATCTGGAGTTGCCCAAATTTAGTTGAGGTCCTTCTGGACTTTTCTCTGTGGGAGGAGTTTCAGCTACACACTTTTACGGACTTGGCTTGCATTTCTCCCGTCCGTCTCACAAGATTAGGGCCTTCTCACCCCATTTCTAACTTCATAGGACCACTGCAAGGGATTCTAGAAAAGCCCTTGTTTCTGTGAACACATAAGTGAGAGAAATCGGCTCTGACCATTTCTACCGCATCTACTCTCTTAATGCTCTGCCAGGTTTCCCTCTGAGCGCCGCCTGTGCGTACCACGCCCCGCTGTGTGTGCAGCTGAGTGACATTTCCCCTCCCAGATGCAGTGGTGAGCCTCGAAGGACGAGTGAGTCAGCTCCTGTCCTCTCCCCTGTGCAGCAAAGAGCAGGTCAAGTTAGTTCTGGAAAACAAAGCCAGAGAGTGTTCAGTAACAGTGCAATTTTCTCTGCCTTCATTTTCGTGCCTTCAGCACAACTCAAAAAAGCATGAGGCCCTTGTGCAAAAACAGCCATCTTTGAGCCACCAGAGAAATCAATCTAGGAACAACAATAGTGCTAAGATTCCACAATGCAGAAAAGAACTGTAAAGGAGGCAAAGCCAAAACCAGGATCCAGACATACCTGAAAGCCCAAGCCTCCTGAATCTTTTTTTTTTTTTGGGTCAACTCTGGGCCTGGTTGCTGTCCCTCAGCTCTTTAGCTCAAAGCTAGCACTCTACCACTTGAGCCATAGCGCCCACTTCTGGCTTTTTCTGTTTATGTGGTGCTGAGAAATTGAACTCAGGGCCTCATGCATGCCAGGCATACCACTGAGCCACCTTCCCAGCCCCCTCCTGAATCTTAAACTGACTCCCAGTAGGAAACCACCTTTGGTCTGATTCTCCAGTACATAGGGAGTCCTAAGATCGTTTATTGAGTGAGAGGCTGGTCAACTCTCAAAGGGCTGGGGAAAGCAACATTGCTGTCATGACAGGGGATGAGGTAGTACAATTAAGAGCCACAGGCACCATGCTCTCCACATGGTAGGAATTCAAGAAACAGCAGCCGTTCGCTTTGACATTTTTATTGTTAGGGTGGTAATGATGGTGACAGGGACATTCAAGACAAAAGAGACAAATGGTTACACTAAGATGTCAAAACAGATCCTAGAATCTGGGATCTTCTCCCTCCATTCACTTCCACCCCGAGCTCCACGCCAGCCAGTCCCACCCACCACCCACCCCACCCTGTCTGGTAGAGAGGGCAGGCCCATGGGAATGCTGGGCCCTGTCGCCCGCTTTGGGGGTAAATACTTTGAGCTCCTGGAATAGCTGCCATCTCTTCTGTAGCCCAAAGAGGGGAAAGGTAGACAGGATCTCCTAGAAAAGGGCTAAAAATGGAATCTAACTTTCTCTGTTCCATGTCTGATGAAACTGGGCTCAGAGAAGGGACGGAACCCACTGAGGAGGACACACTGTCCCAATCAAGTGGATGTTTTCATCCACATTGCATCAATGGAATGAAAAGCCACCACACCCACAGCCTTCCCGGAATGTCCGAAATGCCTCCACGTCCAGGAAATACCCACACCAAAGCCTCCAATCACTACTGCAAAAAGCACCTCTTCCAGGAAGCCATCCTGGCTTTCTCTCCAGACTCTGGCCTGACATTGCTGGTGTTTCTTGCCACGGCTACACACCAGTAGGGCCCCATCCTGACCAGGTCATGACTCCAAACAGACCAGACACAAAAAACAATTGTCTCAGAACCCTGGCTCTTCGCAGGAAACACCCCTCCTGCTGTGGCCAAGCCTACTTGGACCCAAAGCTAATTTTCGGTTGTTTAGGAGGCAGCTTCTCAATGACTCACTGTTTGGGCCGTCATGATCCAGGCCTGGAGCCAGGGGCTGCCAGGAGGTGCCCTCGTTAAAATCAAAAGGAAACGGGCAGCCAAGTGACCCTTATTCTCGAGGCCGTGAGTCATAGCCGCTGGGTGTCTCAGGCAAGTGGACTCACCTCTCTGAGCCCTGGCCTCTAAACTTCTCTGAAGTGTGTGTGGGGATTGGGGGGGGCCGGGGGCGGGGATTCAAGCAGAGGCTCTGGAAGTGGATGGTTGGGGCAGGAGGCAGGTAGGTCTGGGGCCCAATCCATCACATATTTACTGGACTTTACTCTCACATTCAAAAATCACAGCCCAGGGATCCCTACCATTCAGCCTTCACCTCCTGACTCCAATGTAAAACCTCTCCAGGGACTGTCACCTGTGGCTGGAACAGTGTGTGCCTGGATGGTCCCAGGAACACCAGCCCTGGCCAGTTTCTTGATGTCCTCTCCCTGAAAAGAAGCCAACCCCAGGCCCCAACTCAATGCCTGTAACCCAAGCCAGGTGTTTAAACTCAAAACCTCATTCTGACCTGGGTCTTCGTGGGCCTCTTTCCTCCAGATTAAAAATATTATAAGTAATTCAGGCACTGGTGGCTCACGCCTGTAATCCTAGCTACTCAGGAAAGGCTGAGATCTGAGGATCATGGTCCAAAGCCACCAGCCTGGGCTGAAAAAAAAAAAAGGTCTGTGAG
>NW_012267222.1:16876867-16889624 GCF_000151885.1 Dipodomys ordii
TGAGACTCTTATAACCATCAAAAAGTCAGAAGTAGAGCTGTGGCTCAAGTGGTAGAGCGCTAGCCTTGAGCAAAAAAAACCTAAGGGACAACACCAGACTAAAAGGTTTGAGCCTCTCTCTCTCTCTCTCTCTCTCTCTCACACACACACACACACACACACACACACACACACACACACACACACAGAGATAATTAAACTTCACGAGTTCATTAGAATCAAGATGGACATAATCCATTAAAGTATTATAGTCATCCTTCTCCTGACTTTATAAGAAATTAGAACATTTTGGAGGGCTTCCTGATGTAGCATGGGTACTGGGCACTGCCTTTACTCTGCCTGGGGTAGGGAGGGGGAAGGTGGTCCTGGGTAAGTCCTGTGGGCTTCCCAGTTTCCTCCCGCGTAACATGGAAGTGACCCAGGCACCAGCCATGTGGCTGCTGAGGGTTCACGGTGACGCTGCTGGAGCATGCTCAGTGAGAGATGGCAGATTGGTTGTGTTTCCAGTCCCCTGGAGGAGGCGGCACAGGTGGCATGCCTTGTACCCCCATAGTACAGACAGAAAAGCTAAGGATGGGAACAAGGGCCCAAGGCCAGATGGGAAGTGGAGGAGCCAGGACTCCTGGCCACAGACCCAGCAGGATCTAAATGTTGATGGAAGTGGATGGTCAAGTTAGCCCAGTCAAGAGCAGGTGGAGAGCAGGGAAGGCTAGAGGAAGGGCGTCTGTTCTGCTCAGGCAAAGACAGACTTGACCGCTGGGGCTGTCAGTCACTGAATGGATACTATAGGGATGAAGGAAAGACACCAAGAATGACAAGCAGGCATAGTCATTCACGCCCAGCCTGGTCTGTGGGAACTAAGATGGAGATCCTGGAAAGGGCAGGTGATGGGATGGGAAAGGCATGAAAGGGAAGAGAGCCATGCAGTTCTCCCTACCCACCCCCACCTCCTGGAAGCAGAGCCCATAGCTGGCCCCTCCCCTGGGGACTTAGTCGGGGTGTCAGTCAGAGAAGGATCATTGCATCACTGGGTCCTCAAGGGTTAATGATGGGGGAGTAGACACGATCTGTGTATTTAACTAATTGGGAGGTGCCCTGAGATCAGAGGGCCCTGCTCCTCACTTCCTCCTCCTCAACAGCTACCGCATCTCTGCTCACCTTCCCCCCAGAATGCAACCTCCCCTGCTTCCGACCTTGACCTTCCTGTGTCTCCTGGGTAAGTGACCTTCATGGCCTCTCCCATCCCATTTGGCAACCCCGAGCTCCCTAGATGTCCCTGATCTGCAGAGGACCCCCCACTTTCTGCCACCATCCAGGGGTTGATCCTGAGGCCAGCAGAGGGAGGAGAATGCAGTCTGAAGGGGCATGGGGGGCACAGGACAGGCCGGTACACCCAGGGCTCCTCTCTGCCCTGGCTTCCATGTTTAGCCTGTGGGCTCTGGCCTGTGACTGAGTCAGGAAGATCTGGAGGAATCCAGGGAGGCCTACTAGGGTGACCAATGATAGCTTTGGGGGGTACAGAGATTTGGGGTACGGAATATTCTTGGGGGAGACAGAGGCCATGAGAAGGGGCAAGTGAGTGATGTTCCAGGAGGAAGTGGAGAACAGAGGGTGTGGGGTTGAGCTGGTGTGATGGTGGGGGGGGGGGCGGTCTAGGAAATTAAAGTATCAACTTATCATTGGTGGCGGGGAGAGGTACTTCTGGGAGAGGCGCTTAATTGGCCCATCAGAGAGAAGCCTGGAATGGGATTTGAGGAAACAAGAGGGGCAGGTCACGGGGAGAGATGCTTGATGCCCCTGAGGGGCCCCGTAGCCTCCGCCCTCCCCCCTCTGCAGTGGCACTGGCCCATGGGAACCTGGTTCAGCTTGGGATCATGATCGAGAGGATGACGGGCAAATCCGCACTACAGTATAATGACTATGGCTGCTACTGCGGGGTTGGTGGCTCCCACTGGCCTGTAGACCAGACTGACTGGTGAGGAGTTGGACAAGGGGGCCCCTCGGGGGGGGGAGGGGGGCGGGAGGGAGGATTGGGGGCCACCTGATGAGCAGGGGACTGACCCTTTCCTTTGAACTACCTTGGGCCCAGCCCCCAGCAGCCCCTGGTCTGGCCCAGCTCGGCTTACAGCTCTTGACCATGACCCCAATAGGTGCTGCCATGCCCATGACTGCTGCTATGGGCGCCTTCAGAAGCTGGGCTGCGAGCCCAAGCTGGAAAAGTACATCTTCTCTGCTGGCTTCCGTGGCATCCTCTGTGGTAGGTAGAAAGGTCCTAGAGTGGCCCCAAACATGGCCAAAATATGGTGGCAGGGGCAAGTGGGGGAGGGGGGAGTCAGCTTAAGACAGAAGAAACCCCTGGACTAGGGAGCATGGCTCAAGTGGTAAAGGATCACCTAGCATGTTCAAGGCCCTGGCTTCAAGGGCCAGACCCTGGGCTGCCACACAAGCTCCTCCCCCCCCCCCCGCCAGGGTCATGTGACACTGGGGCCCAGAGGCTCCAGAGCACCTGCCTCAGCCCCAGATGTTTCCTCCCAGCTCGAGGCTGAAGGGACAAAGCTAAGTCACAGCCTGGAGACCTGGAGTCATACCACCCCCTCCCCAGCATGAGATCACTACCACACAAGCAGGAGCTTTGGGTTGTGACCCTGGTCCCCAAGCCTGATTCGCCCTTGTAGGATTGGCAGGCTATATTTCCTCCACTTTCCACACCCCATGCCCACCTGATCCCATTAACTTCCCTCTGATCCCCGACTGGAGAAGCAGCACACACCAAGAGAGCCAGAGAGGAACTAGAAGGCAGGAGAATCAGAGGACCAAGCCTTTTTGTCACCTAGATCCAGGTGCTGACTGGAGGGAGGGAGAGGGGTGCAGAAAGGATTTGGGTGGGCGGGCAGAGTCCCAGCTCAGATCTCATGGGGGAGGCACTGAGTGAGGGCCAGACTTACCTACCTAGGCAGAGCTGGCAGAGCTGGCTCAGCATCTGACTCCTGCAGCTTGGTTAGGTAGTGAGCTCCCGTCACTGGGGGAAGGGGGGGCAGTCCATGCAAGATTGGGATGGTCCACTGTGGGGATGGTACTGAAATCCATGGTGTGATCAGAATCCTTGTGAGAAATATGGATCTTTGATGGGGAAAATGAGCACTAAAGCTTTCTGAACAGGGAGATTTATTTGAGGACAAAAAAAAAAAAAAGAGCCACAGCCCACAACCCCTCTGGGTAGACAGTAGTTACTGTAGAAGGCAAAGGAGCCTTCCAGACACAACTGGTACCTGTAGTGCTCATACCAGCCAGCTCTGGGGAGGGGAGGGCATTATGATTCCCAGGGGGTAGCGAGGAGGGGGGGGGTCCTCTGTCCACTCTGATAGAAAAGGAGACTCTAAGCATGCCCTAGCTTTGATCTAAGAGCCTTCAGCCTAGAGAAAGGCCCACCAGGGGCAGGCACAGGCAATCTGGGGTTGGCTACACATTTCCTTCTTCTTGACAGTCCAATATGCCACCGCATGGGGAAAGGACTTAGAAATGCCTCCGGGTGGGGCGCTGGGGAAAGAGATCATGCGCCCCCTGATCTCCCTGGGGCAAGAGAGAACTCAGGACTGTCTGGTGGCTTGGGGGAGAACAGGAAAACCACAAGAACAAAGTGTCCCGGGCCTTCCTGTGCCTTCCCTTCCCTCCAATCCCTTGAAGATCATCTGTCCCAGAGACATTCGCACCCGCATGGGTCCCCATCAGCACGGGCTGAGGCTGGGGTTGTGGACGTGGGGCCATCTTGTCTGTGCCCGTGCTTCTTTCTGTTCACTGTCCCAATTTACCTTGTCCCATCCAGCCGGCAGGACTGCCTGCCAGCAGAAAACCTGTGAGTGTGACAGGAAGGTTGCACTCTGCTTTCGCCGCAATCTGGACACCTACAGCCGCAAGTATGCGCGCTACCCCAACAGGCTGTGCACCGGACCCACCCCACCCTGCTGAGGCCCGCTCACCTCCTCTGCCCCACCCCAGCTGCTGCAGGCCAGGCCTGGGTGAGCTTGGAACCAAGCAAAGCCAATGCCTCCTCACCCTCCACCCCCTCACTCCTGCCCCCCAGTGTTCCCACAGCCTGGCCTTCTGGGCCACCTCCCCACCCCACCCCTGTGTTCCCAGGTACCAAGGGGCCATTCCATGCCCACGACTCACGAACTCACCCCTTGGATCTCAGCTCTCTCTTCCAAGGAAGTGAATAGTGTTTCCCTATAAATTGAACCCTTTGCTTCTCAGTGCTGTCATCCTAGGAAGTCACTGGTCTACCATTTCATTGGTTCATTCAGATTTTGAGCACAGTTCGAAGCACAGCGACACACAGGACTAGATGTGACACTAGTGCCACACGCACACCGAAACACCAAGTCTGTAACACCCACACAGGATCTCTAACACCGCACTGGGTCCTTTCCATTTTCCATGAAAGCAGTCTTCTGTGGTTCTCTTCTGCTAATTTCTATAGTTCTCATTCAAGGCAATTATGGCAATGGCCATGTCTGACCAGTTGGCCTAATCTGAGAGGCATAAAAAATACCAACCTAAAAATATTGTCCCCACTGTCATCTGCCTGAAAATGTGTCTACTCACATTGACTGTTTCAGAGGCAAAAGCCATTGTAGAACCATCTTATCCAAACCTTCTTTCCTTCCTTTTCTTCCTTCCTTCCTTTCTTTCCTGCTATCTTTTCTTTTCTTTCTTTCTGAGCCAGTACTGAAGCTTGAACTCAGGACCTTTTGCTCTTTTTTTTTTTTTTTTTTTTTTGCTCAAGGCTGGTGCTCCACCACTTGGGTCTCACCCCTGGTTCTGTTGTTTTGCTGGTTAATTGGAAATAAAGAGTCTCATTTTTTTTTCTGCCCAGGTTGGCTTTGAACTATGATCCTCAGATCTCAGCCCCCTTGAGTAGCTAGTCTTACAGATAGGAGCCACTGGCACCCATGCCAAACCCTCCTTCTTGACCAAAGGGCATCTGGGAACTGAAGAACAGTCCTTCTCCCCGAGGGGTTCCTTAGTCCAGACCCATCATTGCTTTAGGAAGTTGACATTGGTCACTTCATTACCCCATTCTGGTGGCCATGTTAACCAAACCCAGGAGGTCTGGAAAGACTAGACACCCAGGGAAGGCCAGCTGGGAGCCCACGTAGCTGAACAGGGTGCAGAGAGGCCAAAAGGGCCCCACATACTGGGGTTGCCAAGGGGGCCCCAGCAGGAAGCACTCAGCCGACCCTGGAAGCAAGGTGCTCCAGTGGGTTTTACTAACTCTAACTAGGATAGCTCTGCCATCTATAACTCGCAGGTGGACTGTGGGTTCACAGAGATCTCACTCAAAAGACACGAAGCCATGCAAATGCATTGCACAAGGCAGATCTCACAGGGGACGCTCCATAAACATCCAACCCCTTCGTCCCTTTCCTAATGCATACAGAGCAGTCAGGACTTTGAAGCTCAGAAGACATCAAAGGGATGTGTCATGAACTTTCAAAGGTGAAGCAGCTGTATGCTAGCAAGAAGGAAACACGAGACAGATGTATATTCTGCTGTTGTCATTGGCTGAATGCACAGGAAGACCAGGCCTTAATAGCAAAAATGGCCTGGGTGTGGGGTGAGCATGAGCTTCATTTGTCAGGAAAAGTGGTCTTGAGGCGCCCTCTGGTGTCCATCTTTTTTCAGACTATTAAGGGAAAAAAGTTGAAATTTGGCCTACACGTTGGTTTTTCCTTTGTCCGGTGGGCAAATAAAGCGTGCTTCTGGGCTGGTACACTTTCTGGACTTGCCTTTTCAATAATAAATATCCTATGAGATCATGAAAGAAGGCTTTGCAGCTACTTTAGGGTGATGGTATTTCTGCAGAAATGGGAAAATCGGGAAAGAGGGTAGGGGGCGTGGCTCTGGTAGGGGTGAAATTGAGAGGGATGATGGATCTAAGGGACAATGAGATGAGCATCTGGTGATCAATCTGACAGTTGTGTAACTGTCCAACAAGGTAAAACCTGCAACTCAGAAACGGCCTGGTGGGGCCATTGACACAACCTCTCAGACCAGAGCTGAGCCCATTGGTCACAGCTTACCCTAGCCACTCCCCAGGTCTTAATAAATGTTCAATGGATGAAAGTAAAAAGTCTGTCTCAGTCCATTTGTGTGCATGTCGACAGTACACACACTTGATTTCCAGCTACAGACTCCACAAAAGGCCTGCACAAAAGGAGAATCTTGGACTGGAAGTCAAAGGTTTCAGGAATAGACCTGCATTCTGTTAAGATTCACTGTTCAGTGGGGTCCATGGACAGCACCAGCAGCAGCGGAAGAATCTTGGTAGAAAGGTGGTCTCGAACCTGATATATCAGAATGGATAGGTTAAAAGACCTCCAAGTATGAATATGAAAGTCTAAGAGATGCTGACAAATGGCCATGGCCCCAGTCTCTGTCTACATTTGTAGACAGTCTGCATTTCCTTACAGATTGATTGTGACAAGATTTAAAGGCATTAGTATATATGAAAGGACATATATGTGGCTAGCAATAATGTCCTATGAATGAATGTCATAACAAGAACATGTAACATTAATTAAGCTTTTGGTATTTACAGGGCACTCTTCTAAGTATTTTATATAGTATTAATTCATCAGATGGACAGACCGATAGATCAATGGACAAATGGATGGATGGATGGATGGATGGATGGATGGATGCATGGATGGGAGAAGGGACTCCATCATGGCTAAGAAGGGCACATTGTTACATTGATGTTTTCATAACTTACCTCTCCTGTTTTGATAACCGGAATTTGTTTCTCTGCTTTTGTTCTATTAGCTGAATCTGAAGCACTGAATTAAATAACCTGCAGAATAAGAGACCAGAAATTACAACAAATTTTCTGACTGAAGAGTCAAGTGATTTCACTGACATTTCCTCTGCTTCTTTGGGGTTCTTCACAGTGCCACTGAAAAGAACTGACTCCTTTATCCAAGTTCATTCTCTCCTTTAGTAAGCTGTACAAACTATGGTTCTGGCCTTTTGCTAGGTACTGGAGACAGATCAGATATCCTTGTTAGCTAGCAGACAGGCATCGATTATTCTTGCTCCTGTAAGTTCTACACCGAAGCTAAGAACCTAGGACCAAAGGTTCCTAGCCCTCTATTTTGCATCCAGTCTGTCTTAGCTACTGATGCTTTGATTTCCATTATGTCACTCCTTTGCTCCCCTGTCATGGCTCCCCATTGTTCCTCAGCCCCTAGCACTTGAGGCTTGGTACTATGCATGTTTCCAGTCTCCTTTATCCAACTGCATCAATGCGTCTATTTACCTATACCACACCAGGCCCTGTGATGTTTTCCTGCCTTTGCTCTTCTGTAGCTTCCCTCATCCTAAAAGCTTTCTCTTTTTCATACATGCTTTGGGGTTGTCTCAAATTGTTACATTCCCATCTGGAGATTTTAGACCTCCCCAAGCCCTGCTTACCCAGTTATTTGGGCTGTAGTAGGGTAGGAGCAGGCAACCCTGGGTTCAATTACTTCCTCTGTTTCCACTATGTGATCTTTAAGCAGTTATCCATTCTTTCATGTACAAATAGGGCAGAGCCATCACCTTCCTCTTCCTCACAGAGTCTTAAGGTTTACATAAGTAAACTGCAGATGCTCCATCATCCTCTGTATCTCCCACCCCAGAGAGGCTGGATAGAAATGATAAATATTCTATTTGAATAGCCTCTGGGCTCCCTGCCATCTGAATGACCATTTATCTTAAATGGACACTTGTTTGAAAACCATGTGCCCTTGGATCGATGCCTCCAGAGGCAAATAGTTGTAATTGGATGGAGAGATGGTCTGGCAAGAAAGTAGCACTGTGGCTCAAAGTGGTACAGCACTATCCCTGAGCTAAAAGGAGCTCAGGGAGAGCAGCTAGGCCCAGAGTTCAAGCCCCAGGACTGACAGAAAAAAAATTTTTTTTAATCCTGGAGGAGATAGAATGGCATGTTTCCTGGAAGGTGCTACCTCTTATCTCCAGGTCAGAGGGCATGCAGCAGCCATGTCCACAAACTGAAAAGGCAGCCAAGCTGGACCAGGCACACCGGATCTTTAGAACTCAGCAAGCACAGTACTACTCATCCTGTGGTAAATGCACAAGAAGTGTTTGAAAAAGGAACATCTCAGTCTTCCTCCAACTGTCTGCTTAGTCAACTCTACCATAAAAACCTGGGGTATGCTTTCCACTCCAGGGTTTTTGTACTGAACCTTCAGTACAAAATGCCTTTGCTCCTATTTCTGAACTCTCTCTCCTCTCATGCCTATTCCTAGGGTCACCTCCTCCAACAAGCCTTCCTTGACTTCTGTGCTCATGTCACACACATCAGCTTTCCTTTAGGGTGTATGTTTATGGATCATGGTTAAATGTCACTTTCATCTCCTGGGCTGAAGGTTTGGGAAGACACAGTAGAGGGAGAGTCCATGTGGGCTGATTCTCAGGTGTTGGAATGAATGAATATATTGTGATACAAAGGTTCAGCAAACTTTCTCCAAGGTGGAAAATGTCCTTCTGCCAATCAGGGTCTACAAAGTAGCATGGTCATGGTCTTTTCCAACCAAAGAACTCTAAATCTCTGCCTTGCTACCATCTGTCTTCCTGCCCAAGTCAGCACATTACACTGGACAACCCACATTGCTGCTTGGGCACAGACTGAAAACGTAGGAGCCATGAGTGCCCGTGCCGGTGTCTGGCAGGTGGGAAACTCACAAGCTCTGGTTTTCAGGCAGCTCTCTGCAGCACCCACAAACAGTTCTCAAGAGACACTGGCATAGCCAGCCCCTTGTTCCTTTGTGGCCTAAGAACATTTCTGTCCTTAAGAGTCATTCAAGGGGCTGGGAAGGTGGCTCAGTGGTAGAGCGCTTGCCGTGCATGCCTGAAGCCCTGGGTTCGATTCCTCAGCACCACATAAGCAAAGAGAATAAAAAGCCGGAAGTGGCGCTGTGGTTCAAGTGGTAGAGTGCTAGCCTTGAACTGAAGAGCTGAGGGACAGCACCCAGGCCCAGAGGTCAGGCCCCATGACTGGACCCCCCCCAAAAAAAAGAGTATTCAAGTCACCTACTGCATGGAGGTGAGGGAACCAGCTGAACCCCTAAATGGGAGTTGAGGAAGGGGCACCTACATAGGACATCGCTTTGGTCTTCAGCCCCATCCTCAAAGTACATGCTGCGTGTTGAGTTATGGACAACAGGCATCTGGGCCTCTGGGGATCAGGAACACAATAGTTTGTCTAGACTCTCAATCAGGCATGGATAGCAATGACAGACCTTCCCTGCTGATGGCTGGGATATTCTCTTTCATCCAGAGAACCATCCAAGCCCAGGTTTTGCTGTCAGAGATCCAGGAAGCCAGTTCTGAAAGCTGCTAACATTGGGGAGAGTCAAGGCCAAAATCATGAAGGTAAGTGAAGTCTGTGTGCCAGCCCCACGCCTAGACTGGCCGGGGTCCACATGTGGACCGGGTACCTGCTGGGGGCACAGGCACTTCCTCTCGCTGGTCCACTGTTCTCCCTGCCCCTCCACAGAGCTCTTCCAGGTGAGTCCATGTTCCTGTCATTGCTGTCCTCGGCTAGCACATGAGTCTCCTTGCTAACAGGGTCTCAGGCCAACCTTCCAGGATCAAGACGAATGGCAGCTGACAGACAAGCTCTCTCTCGGATAAGTGAAAGTTATCAGAGATGTTCTCAGTCACACAGCAGGGATTGTGAAGTGCTCAGGTCTTGAGAATGGCTCTGCCCATACAGAGGGTCTGTACTCACAGACCCCATGGAACCTCACCCCACCCCCAGAATTCTCAGGGTGCTTGTGAGTCTCTTTTCTCACATGGTGGTTCAATGTTGGTAGAACAACTTGAGTTGGGGAAGAAGCTCAGTGGTAGAACACTTGTTTAGCATGCATGAGGTCCTGGGGACCATTCCCAACACCAAAACAACAAGGAACTTGAAACTGTTTTTTTTTTAAACTAGAATTTATTGATATACAAAACTCCATTTCATAGATAAAGTGGCACATCTTTGCAGCTTCTATTGCACCAAGTATTGAAGGTTAAAAACACAAAAAGAAACATTTGGTTTTGAAAACACTGCAAATAGCCAAGTACAGTACTTTGGTAAATTAAAAAAAAATGGTTCAGATGAACATAATGTGTGAAGGACGGCTTAGGGGAATGAACTACAGACATGGGACATGGGTCACGTTTCCCACCACAAATAAAGCAGACTTGTGAAGTCTGTGGATCTGGACCCCACGGAGGTCTAAGGATCTCCAGACCAAAGCTTCAACAAGCAGAGTGCAATTAGAAAAGAGATGCCTTGCCCTCCTTCCTAGGGGACCCAGGAAGGGGAGCACAGGGTGCTGAGTCTGACTCCCAGCTCTCTTCAGCTCAGTGCGGCAGAGGATACTGGGAAAAGGGCTGACACAGGAAATGAGTGCCAAGAGCAGGAAGCTGTGAGCCTCACACTCGTGTGGCTCCAGTTTCAACCAAGGGACAAGTCAGGGACATGACCTCACACCACAGGCAGAGGTCTGTGGCTGAGCTAATTGTCAGAGGTGGATGGCAACAGGACCTGCAAGATGCTGATAAGCAAAGGAGCAGAGCCCGACTCGGGTCTCCTCCAGTGATCCAGACCTTCCATGCCCCCAGCACAGGGGGAAAGCCGGGATCATGAGTACGCCCTGCTTCAGATAAACTCACTGTGCAAAAGTGCATGATTGTATGGAACTTAATTCTTCGCACTAGTACCAGCCCCTTCTCAAGTAACTACGCAAGGATGTTGGATGTTTTAATCAAGCTCAATATAGTCCTAGTAAGGCCAGTTAAACAGAGACTGAAAGAATGACTGGGAGGAGATCCTTAAGGGCCGAGGTTTCTGAAAGGGATTTTTTACCTGGGACAGAAGAGGTCCAGGCCTTCTACAAGGCACAGCCCTTCCCTGGGCCCTCTCAGAGGCACAGCAGGGTATACACCGTACTAGTCCTTGTAAAAAAAAAAAAAAAAAGACAATCTCAGTATTGCCTTCACATACCAGAAATTCTCCCCTCTCTACTGTGTAATGGAGGGCTTTTCATAACTTAAGTGTGTCCCTGCTAAGCAAGGGACACACACCCAGAAGAAAGTGCCGTGTTACATGGACTCACAGCTTCAACATCCCTGCTCTGTAGCAGAGATAAAAGAAGCCAGGGGAGATGAGAACAGCAAAATGAAATCCCTGCATCAGACCCCAAGTCTACCGACACAGACCAAGGCCTGAGGGGAAGAGGGGAGAGCTATGTGTCTACCAACAAGGGTCAGCGAAGGGCCATGGAAGGGATGAATCTACCGAGAAAAGTTCCACCCATCCTCTTAAAAACCCTTCTGCTCACAGACTTAGTCCACTCTTACTAGGGATCTAAGTTTCCTGTGACCAGCTGAGTTCATCTCACAGAGGTAAAACTGAGGGCATGCTATCTTGACCCAGTGAAACCCAGGCAGACACGAGCTTCTGAGGATGTGAGAAACTGCACACTGACCACAGGGCCTTGTGACAGTGCTTCTGATACATGCACTGTTGTGTGAGCTGCTCCTCCCCCGGTCCACCACCCTAGTTCACACTGTACAGCTCCCCAGAGGGGCAGGCAGGCAGGACATCTCGTTAAAGAGCCCAGCTCTAGCTGCTCACAAAGGACGCCTCACTTCATTTCCCTCACAACCTGAAGGGGGTGGGAGTGTGTTCAGAGCTTATAGAAGAAACTATCTGACTAGCATGTAAAATTCTGCCACAATTCCTCAACCACATTTTGCTCCTAAAAGGGTATGTTCATATTGTTGAAATATTTAAAGTACATATACAATCTATCTTTCTCACATCTCCTGGTGGCAACTACATTATGTTAAAATTGTGACTCTATATTCTATAGTTTAAAGCTTATTGCCACTAATTTTTCTCTCTCTTATTAGCCTTTTAAAAAGAGCTTCGTAATGTCTAAAAATTCTTCCTCTACATAAGGCCAGTAAGCAGCTGTGGACCACTACTCCAGAGGCCCCACTGCAAGCTACCAAGACATAAACCAGCCCCAACACAGGCTGGAGATTAAGATGGGGTCAGTTTGTAAGACAGACTATACATGAGGACAATCTCCATCCAGAGAGTAAACACACCTGGCTCTGCTTTGGCTGCCAGCGAAGGAGCTAAGTGCTCCCTAAGGCCACTAAGCCTATGGCTTCTGTCTATCTCGCTTTAGTGAGACTAAGGCAGTGAGGCCTAAATTCAGACTCATAGCTAGAGGACACCAGGGAAGCTAGGCGCATGTACCCGTGTCTAGTAATTAACACGCAAACAAACCAGCTATAACTGGAAAGCTGTGAAATGGTAGGGGGAAAAAAAAACACTACAGCCAATTGACTAGTTTTTAAAACAGCCACTGTATACCAGAAATGCTGAGGCCTATTACCAGAATTAAAAAGATTATAAATTAATGTTCCCAATATTCTGTAGTAATTTCTTAGCAGATTCTAAATTTCTACAACCCAGAAAGCCCAAGACTACCTTCATTCAGCCATAAATAAAGCAGCAGCACTGCTGCCAGTGGTCTCCTGTGAGCTTTCTCTGGCTTCTGGATTTCTGTACACCATCGCAGTACTCAAGCAGTATTAAGCATAAACAAGACTTACGAGGGCTGGGAAGGTGGCTCAGTGGTAGAGCGCTTGCCTTGCATGCTCGAGGCCCTGGGTTCGATTCCTCAGCACC
>NW_012267222.1:16891789-16912879 GCF_000151885.1 Dipodomys ordii
GTCTCTCCTGCCCGGGCTGGCTTTGAACCGCGATCCTCAGATCTCAGCCTCCTGAGTAGCTAGGATTACAGGCGTGAGCCACCAGTGCCCGGCGACTATGAGATTCTTATCTCCAATTGACCACCAGAAAACTGGAAGTGGCGCTATGGCTCAAAGTAGTAGTGTGTTAGCCTTAAACTCAGGGACAGTGCCAAGACGCTGTGTTCAAGCCCCACAACCAAAAAAAGAAAGAAAGAAAGAAAAAAGAAAATGAACTTTCGAAAGAAAAAAGAAAATGAACTTTCAACTCCTCATATCTGGCACAAAATTTCAGCAATCCCCCATTTGCCCTAGCCTTGAGCTGAAGAGCTCAGGGACAGCTCCCAGACCCAGAGTTCAAGCCCATGACTGACAAATAAATAAATAAAATAACAGTGTGTACATGCCAGGAAGCGCCATCACACAGGAACACTAGGCAGAGAAGGTAGTTTCCGCCAGTGAACACAGGACGATTTTTCAGCATTTGGATCCTCCCACGTGCGTGGCCCCACAGTACAAGGCATTCATTCTGCTTGAGAATTGTATGCGTCCCCGCCCCTCTTCCCTGAACCATTTTCCACCCCTTTCCACTATTCATATAATAAATCAAAAGAAAGACACATGAAAATGAACTTCATGCCTATAATCCTAGCAACTCAGGATGCTGAGATATGAAAATCATGGTTCAAAGCCAGCCCAGGCAAGAAAGTCTGTGGGACTCTTATCTCCAATTGACCACCAGAAAACCACAAATACTGCTGTGGCTCAAAGTAGTAGTGTGCTGGCCTTGAACTCAGGGACAGTGCCAAGACCCTATGTTCAAGCCCCACAACCAAAAAAAGAAAAAGAAAAAAGAAAATGAACTTTCAATTCCCCATATCTGGCACAAAACTTCAGCAACCCCCCATTTGCCTGTCTGCCTCTTCTTCCTACCTTTGGGAGCTGGTTTTTATTTGCTTTGTTTTCTTCACAGGGGATAGCCTGTGCCTTATTGTTTTCAGTCTTGCCTTCATTTAAGCCCTGATTTCCAAAGATTCTGGAGCCGCTGCCACCCTCCTCCCATAACAGGCCACTCAGCTTCAGTGATCGGCCACTAGGCTCAAGGTTTTCAAGGCTCTCCTCTGCACCTTCCAAAGAAAAGCATGTTATTAAAACCAAGAATTTAGCCAGGCACTGGTGGTTCACACTTATAATCTCACAAGGCTGCAATTTGAGGGTCAAGGTTCAAATGTCCATGAGACGTTTATCTCCAACTAACCACCAGAAAACTGGAAGTAGAGCTGCACAAGCCTTGAGCAAAAAGCTCAGGGACATCACCCAGGCCTGAGTTCAAGCCCATGACCAACAAAAAGAAAAGAAAAGAAAAGGGGCTGGGTAGTTGGCTCAGTGGTAGAGTGCTTGCCTTGCATGCATGAGGCCCTGGGTTCAATTCCTCAGCACCACATAAGCAGAAAAAGCTGGAAGTGGCACTGGGCCTCAAATGGTAGAGCTGAAGAGCTGAGGGACAGTGCCCAGGCCCAGAGTTCAGGCCCCACGACCAGCAAAAAAAAAAAAAAAAAAGAAAGAAAGAAAAAAGAAGAGAAGAGAAGAGATGAGAGATGAGAGAGAGGGGAGAGAAGGAGAAAGATACAGAGGAAGGAAGGGAGGAAGGGAGGGAGGGAGGGAGGGAGGGAGGGAAGGAGGGAAGGAAGGAAGGAAAGAAAGAAGGAAGGAAGGAAGGAAGGACAGACGGACGGGAGGGAAGGAAGAAGGGAGGGGAGGAGGAACAAACCCAAGAACCTGACAGAGGTACAACCCAATGCTATAAATTACCCAGCATCCCCTGGGCCCCAGATCACTTTCTGAAGAAACAAAATTCCATTTCATGTAAACAGATTGGGAACAAGGGACAAAATACTTGGTAGAGCTAAAGGATGAATATTAACCTTGTGATCACAAGGAAGCTTGTAATCAGCTTCCTGACAGCAGAAGGGTTTGGTTCCTTAAAAATACTTTTTAAAATGAATTTTCAGAGAGAAATCTTTCATTTGTACACAAACCCCAGAAGAAGTTCTCAAGTGATGACATCCAACCCAGCAGCCACCAGTCGCATGTGGCAATTAAAATTAAAGTAAACGCCATTTAAAATTCCCACCTTACTCCCTACACGTCAAGTCCTGCCGTACTGGGAGTGTATGTACTGGACAGTGCTGTTCAACACCACAAAAACCAAGGTCCTTGTGTTTGATAGAGACACAGCAAACACGTGAAGTGGATGTTAATGTACTCGATCACATGGAAAAAGTTTACGTAAATAACTTGAGAAGTCATCTTCCTTCCTTCCGCTGAGTCAAAATTAAACTTAGCTTACAGAAAAGCTATCTAAATGATCATTAGCTGATAGTATGCTAGTATCATAAAAATTTCCAAATAAACGTATCTCACCTTTTACAAAGATATCCTATTTCTAGGGGTAGTCTTCCCTGTCACTCTCTACCCCCAAGACTAGATCGGGTATCTTCCATGCACTCCTGCACACTCTCACCCCACCCCACATGTAATTGTAGGCCAGTTGGCCTATCTGACTCCACTGTTCCTTCTCCAACCCCAACTACCTTCTCCATGCAGGTCCAGGATTAAGGGGAAACAAAGCAGCACATGAAGGATCTCAATAAACTAAATGATCAATTCGGTTGACATCACCAACAGAGCCATTTAGGAAGCTTATAAACAGCTATCACGGACTTACTATTTCTTTTCCCTTGGTTCATCTGAAGCATGGCAATTATTGCAGATTCAATATTGTAATTTTCGGCTTCCAGGTTCTGGACTATTAAATTAAAATCCTATCCAGGAAACAAAGAAACATACTTTAAGACTCTAGATACACTTTTCTATCTAGTTCTGCTTCGTCAAGCTCATCAACACAATGATGTTATTTTATTGAGTTTTGGGTTTTGGGGGGGAGGTGGGAATCTCACTTTGTAGCCTAGGACGGGTATGAACTCAAATGCTCCTGCTTTCACCTCCTGACTTAAATACAAAGATGGAACAGTGAGAAAAGACACGAGGTTTCAAGACCTTGCCACTTAGAAAATAGCAACAGTCATGTGAAATAACCACTCAAAATAAATTTATAAATTGATTCCCGCTATGAAACTACACCTTTATTAGTATAACATACTAGTCCAAAAAAATTAAATCGACCCCGTAGGGCTCTGACAAGTATTGAGTAAAGTCTAGCAAATGAGGAAATGAATGACCAGCTCACATTAAGTCCTTTCAGGACAGCTCAAGCTGTCATTAAGACATCCCATATCACCTAACTGCACACCTGTCTTGGCCAGGCTGGTGCTGGCATACTAGCGATGCTATAACAGTAGCAGGTAAGCCACATGCCCAGCCCTGTGGACAAAGCTCTACTGCATGAAAGGAATACTAACTGAACATCCGGTGGCATTGCAGACTTTCTGAACAGCATCCTCTACTTCATCTCTCAAGTCATCTTCAAAGTCAGCTCCCTTTGTCTTGATCTTTTCTTTCTTATTTGATTCACTTTGATGAAGCATCTGAAACTAAAGGAAAAAAGAAAGTTCAACAACCAAACCCCATTTATCTTCAACACAGAAAGAGACTCTAATATTAAAACATTCAAATTTGTAGGAGGGAAGAGTCTACAAACAATATGAAAAGCACAGCACTGAACAGCTAAGTCCCAAACACACGCAGAGATTCTAGGCCACAGCAGAACATAAAGCAAGGCCCAAGAGACCAGATGAACCCATCAGTAGGAACAGCATGAATGTTCCCAGTTTCTAGACATCAACACTGTGGCAATGGCCGCTGACTGAATAGCATACTGTAACCTCAGCTCATTTCCCGACCTATGAGCAGAACAGAAGCAGATCCTCCATGCTTCACTTGCTGAGCTTTACAGATCAATGCATGAAGAAACATACACTCAACTCTCATGTGGTCCAAGGCCCTGTCTGATTATCTGTGAACTCTGGGATACATGGCACAACGTGACTCACATCACCTCAGGTGCACTCCATCACACGGGAACCTGTCAGTCCAAATTCTAAAGCAACAAAGAGCAGTTGGCTTGAAGTCAAAGACGCCTTTATGACTGAAGCCTGAATCAGAAAAGCTAAAAATCATCCCCCTATAACTATCCAACCTTCTCCTTCTGCTTCTCTGTAATGAAAAGAGATGGGTAAATGTTTCTATGTTACTTTCACACATAAAATATTAATGGAGTCCAACAATGAGCACCTTAGACTGTTCATACAAAATAATCTATTATAAAATTATACCTGAACAACTTGGCACTGTCAACAGCAATTGATTTAGCAATTACATAGCTTTGGAATGTTCCCAGAGAAAATAACACTACAAATAGAGGATTTATGTAAAAGTGCTCATAATAATGTTACTTACAGTGGTGAATAACTACAAACAAGCTGAAGTCTTTGTACTATGGGTATGACTAGTCACCACTGCAAACTCACAAAATGATTATCTTCATTCCAATTAAAGTAAGGAACATAGGATTTTCACTAACCCTGTTATTAGTTAATACTTTAGAGGCTACAGTCAATGCAATTAGCCAGGACAACAAAATTAAAAATATAAAACTCAGGAAGAAAAACTCACTACTTTCAAATGAGATGATTACATATTTTGGGGGGAAAACAGGAGGATCAACAATAACAACATCAAAACTACTTCAAACAGAAAGAATTTTGGCAAATCATGTATTTTTCTAAGAATCTACTATCTAAAATATATAAAGAATTCATTACGGGCTGAGAAGGTGGAGAGGAAGAAGAGGAAGGAGGAGGGGGGGGAGGAGGAGGAGGAGGAGGAAGAAGAAGAAGAAGGAGGAAGAAGAAGAAGAAAGAAGAAGAAAAAGAAGAAGAAGAAGAAGAAGACAATCCAATTAAAAAACAAGCAAAAGACTTGAGTAGATATTTCTCAAAAGATCTACAAAGCATATGAAACACTTTTCAATATCATTAGTCACCAAGGAAACACATATGCTGAGACAACCATTTTAAAAAAGAAAGAAGCGGGCACTGGGAAGGTGGCTCAGTGGTAGAGCGCTTGCCTTGCATGCATGAGGCCCTGGGTTCGATTCCTCAGCACCACATAAGCAAAAAGAAAAAAGCCGGAAGTGGCGCTCTGGCTCAAGTGGTAGAGTGCTAGCCTTGAGCTGAAGAGCTGAGGGACAGCGCCCAGGCCCAGAGTTCAGGCCCCATGACCAGATCCAAAAAAAAAAAAAAGCACTGTAGCCACTGTGGGGTTCTGGAAAAGCCTGGCAGTTCCTCCAACAGTAAAATTTAGAATTGACCATACAACCTAGCAATTCCACTCCTACATATAATCCACAAGTTCGGAAACACTAACAATTCACACAAAATACAAATAGGCCTTAAACATGGGAAATGATGCATAAACTGACTATGAAAGAAATGCAAGCTGGTCACTAATGATTCACATTGCCTGGCTACTTAGTGGCCAAGACTAGGAAAACTCAGTTCAAGGTCAGTCCTGGCAGAAAAGCTCACAAGACCTGTTCTCAACCAATAGTCAGACACTTGGCACATGCTTGTCATCTTAGTTACATGAGGCTGAGATGGGACGGAGTAATTCCAGGCCAGCCTGCGCAGAAAAGTTCAAGAGACTCCCATCTCAAAAGAAGTTGGGAGGTCTGGGAAGGTGGCTCAGTGATAGAGCGCTTGCCTGGCATGCATGAGGCCTGGGTTCAATTCCTCAGCACCACATAAGCAAAAAGAAAAAAGCTGGAAGTGGCGCTGAGGCTCAAGTGGTAGAGCGCTAGCCTTGAGGTGAAGAGTTGAGGGACAGCGCCCAGGCCCAGAGTTCAGGCCCCACAACCAGACCCCCCCCCCCGCAAAAAAAAGAAGAAGAAGAAGAAGTTGGGAGACTGGGAATGTGGCTTAGAGGTAGAATGCTTGCTAGTATACATGAAGACCTGGGTTCAATTCCTCAGTACCACATAAACAGAAAAAGCCGGAAGTGGCACTGGGGTTCAATTGGCAGAGTGCTAGCCTTGAGCAAAAAATAAGCTCAGGGACAGTGCTGGGGGGGGGGGGGGGGGAGGAGGAAGTAGGGGAAGAATGAAGAAGTAGTAGTTGGGCATGGTGGTGGTGCATGCCTGCTATCCTAGCTACAGTGGGAAGCCAAAGTTATTAGGAAGATCAGGTCCAGGTATGCATCTAAGCAGGAAGCTGAGACCTCATGTCAAAAATTATCAATGAACAAAAGGACTGGAAGTGTGGTGGGCGTTATAGACAGCCTACCTAGCAAGAGCAAAGCCCTGAGTTCAAACCCCAAGTTTAAAAAAGTAAAAAATGATGCCCTTAGAAAAAGCTTATATGATAATGTCAATCAAGCCGGGCGCTGGTGACTCACACCTGTAATCATAGCTACTTAGGAGGTTGAGATCTGAAGATCACAGTTCAAAGCCAGCCCAGGCAGGAAAGTCTGTGAGACTCTTATCTCCAATTAACCACCAGAAAACCGGAAGTGGCACTGTAGCTCAAGTGATAGAGTGCTCACCTTGAGCTGAATAGCTCAGGGACAGCATCTAGGCCCAGAGTTCAGGCCCCAAGACCCACAAACAAACAAACAAATAAATAGAAGATAAAAACAATAATGTTAATCAGAAAAGGCTTACATAATATTAATCAAAAAGATCAAGAAATAAAACTATATTAATCATTTAATCTCAACCATCCTCTGGGGCTGGGAATGTGGCTTGGTGGGACAGTGCTTGCGTAGCGTGCATGAAGCCCTGGGTTCAATTCTTCAGTACCACAAAAACAGAAAAAGCCAAAAGCGGCACTGTGGCTCAAGTGGTAGATGCTAGCCTTGAGCAAAAGAAGCTCAGGGATAGTACCCAGGCCTTGATTTCAAGCCCCAGGACTGGCAAAAAAAAAGAAAAAGAAAAAGAAATTTACCAAATCTACCAAAACAGTAATAAAATTTGCATCCAGGTAGTTTGCATGAATTTTTATTTCCTTCTTTATTTTTTTCTGATTTCCTAATATAATATAGGTATGTTTCAACTTTAAAACATGAGAATAATTTTTAAATTTCACAGACTGTAATCATGCCTGTAATCATAGCTTTTAGCTTATGGTGAGAAAGCAAAAGGTTAACAAGCTGTTTTATCCATCTTTTTCATTTACACAAAAAAATTGGAAATAATCAAACAGATCCATAAACTTCCTACTAAAACAAACCAAACCAGTATACTACTTTCCAGATCCAGGAAGTACATTTCTGGCCCTGCTTCCTGTAGACCACACAAAACCAAGGCCTCACTCACATCAGTCTGGAGATGCGCAGGTGCTTCTGAGTTGTCATTGATCCTCCGAACGCTGTCATAGTGCTCTCCATAGCGATAGGCAATGTGCAACTCCCTCACACTGCTTTTGTCTGTACCCCGAATCTGCAAGCAAAAGGCAGAGGCCACTGAGGATCTGAGTGACACTGTTTTGGGCCAGGAAGCCCCGAAGCCCCCATAACAGACTCTAATTGGGAATGTGCCTAGGATGTGTCAATCAACTTCAGACTCCTCTCTGTCCCATCCTCATAGCCTTCTATGTGCTTACTGAATATGTTAACAATATGGAAATATATCTATTTAAAAGCACATTCAACACTCAGGAGCAAGTTTACAGTAAAGTTAAATAAGCTTACATGTCAGAGGTTTTAATACCTCTTTGGCCTTAAATACACAGCCTCTTTCTAATGGGGAAGGGCTAGGAGAGACACAGACTTGTGGAATCTTCATCTCTGCTGGACCTTAAGAAAATGAGTATGAACTGCTGGGACTTCTCCAAGGGTCCTGAAAGGGAGCCATAGGACTGGATGGATGGTTTGATGCTAGCACTTCATTTGTCTCATAGTAAATCAACCCATTCATAGAGCAAAAAGAGCATTTCTCATCAACCTCATAGTGAGACTACTGACAGCAACAACCAAATCTTCACATCAATTTCAAAACAGTGCTACATATAATAGGGCAGACCCACAGTACTACACAACCCTGCAGGTCCCACGCACAAAGCATCCATGTGAATAACCCGGGGTACACACAGCAAGAGAGGGCTCTTTGAAGTCCTGCTTACAGAAGCTCTAAGGTCTGGTCTGCACAAACATTCCAAAACCTCCATTTACACAGAAACTAAAATTCTAGCACTGTCCCTTAGAAAACCCAGTAGCTTGTTGCTAAAACTCCACAACATCAGCACCTGCTTTCTGATTTTACTCAAAATCACAGGTAGTATGATGCTCCTGCTAATTTAAACAATGTCTATGGTCTAAAAACAGCAAAAACCATGAGACAAACAGGAAGCTACATATACTTCAAACTGCTCAGTCATGGCTTGTTTGTAAAAAATCAGTAAAGGTTTATAAAGCAAAATCCACCTTCCCAGGTGTGCGGCCCTGTGTTTTGACAACACAGATCCAGATGCCCAGGAGTATTCAAATTTGCTCTAATAGGATATTTAAGTCCCAACATGTAGTGGTCACTCCCTTTGTCTCCCAAGAAGAACACATGGAACAAAGGCTTATGAACTGAGTGGCATATCCCCTGAAGCATGTACACTTTGAGTTATAATACCTACACTTTACAAACAGGAAAACCCCCAGCAGTCACCAAAACTGTCAGCTGATTTTCATGAGCTGATGACAGGTCTAGACCATTCACAGGAGTGTACACTCCATTTGTCACCAGGAGAAAGAATGCTGTTGTTAGTGTGAGCCTCATCACTAATTCAAGAACTCTTATTACAACAGCAGCAACCAAGGCAGTTTCAATTCTTAAAAATTTTATAAGAAGTTTCATTACACAAGAAGGAACATGGGGGTGATCCAGTGGAAATAAAATTAAGGCTCATTATGCCATACATCCAAATGATTTTTATAACTTCTGCTAACAGAAAACGCTGAACAACAAAAATTGCAACTAGAGAGTAGAGTACTCTTAGCTCACAGATCATTAGAAAGAAATACGATCGCTGTAGTTGCTGTTAGACATCTGGCAACAGGGCCCCCAAAGAAAACAGTTACTGTTTCACTCCTGTTCACTAGATCCCAATTCCTCATCAACTAGGGGAGAATAATTCATTTTGTTGTAACATAATTTTGTTAAAAGGCCTTTATGTAGACACAAAAGGCTGAATTCTCCCATTGAGTGACATCCTGGGAAGGTAAAGCTGTAGGAGACAAATCAGAGAGTGGTTAGCAGAGGCCAAGGAGGGCTAGGTACTATAAAGGGAACAGATACCCACTTTACCGTAGAACTATGCTTATGTTGACAGTGGTGGTTACTGTTAAGAGGAATGAAGAGGACAAAAAGGAGAGGAGACAGAGATCCCAACAAGTTAGATCAGACTTCAATAAGTGCTGCAGAGAGGCACCAAGTAACACTGAGCAGAGTCAGAGACAGAAGGAGCACAGAGGGAGGGGGGGTCTGAGGTCTAAGTGTAATAAAACAAGGGCAGCTACTAGTCTTACCAGGAGCTATGTGCACTTTGAGAAAGGGCCAGAGGAGAGGTTTTTCTGTGAATTGGCCCCGGGGAAGGAGAGAGTGTCAGTGGGCTGTGAAGGCAGCACTGGGTCATGAGAGCAATGCAGATTGACATCAGTTACAGAACTATACTTGTCAAAACCCAGACTTGCACCCTGAAAAGGATGAATTCTGACAGGGAAGGATCCTCACACCTGAAAGCCCAGCTGCTTAGGAGACATAGAAAGCTCACAATTCCTGACCATCCCAGGCAAAAGGTGTGAGACCTTTCCTGAAAAATAACTAGCCAAAAAAACCCGCTAGGGTCCTGGGAGTGAGGATGGCTCAAGTGGTAGAGCCCTTGCATATAAAGCATGAGGCCAAGTCCAAACCTCTATGACTGAAAAAATTAAGGGTACATTGGTAATATGTAAAGTGTATCTATAAACCTGACCTTTGCTTTGTTTTGTTTTTTGGTGCCGGTCCTGGGGCTTGAACTTGGGACTTGAGTGCTATCCTTGACTTTTTGTGCTGAAAGCTGGTGCTATGCCAATTGAGTCACAGTTCACTTCTGGCTTTTTGACAGAGATAAAGAAGCTAACTTTCCTGCCAGAGCTGGCTTTGAACAGTAATCCTCAGATCTCAGCTTCCTGAGTAGTTAGGATTATAGGTTTGAGCCACCAGTGCCCATTTTTTAATTGGATCCCATGTTCCTTGGCTATTTCCCTATTTCACATGAGCCACAGCCTGTCGGTTCTCGTCTGACCTTTATTTTTAAATGAGCAGAAGCCAGGGCTAAGCAATTTAAAAAGAAGTATACGTAGGTGGCATTAGAAAAATGGTACCATAACCTTTACGATAACAGTAAATGTAAGTTTGTGTATGCATGTATAGATACGTTTAAGATGTTATAAAAGTGCTGTGACAGGAGTCTTTTCAATGACGTAGCTAAGTGTGTGGGGATGACCATGGATACACACTAACATGTTATCAACAATAATCCCTAGATAATGTGATTTTTTTCTTGCCTTTATAATCTTTTCTGATTTTCTAGTTTTTCTAAAGTTTGAAGGTCCTAATTAAAGAATTAGTTAGAATGGCAAAGTGGTGGAGCAGGAGATAACAGAAATCACATGCCCATTCTTCAGAAGCTAAGCTTCAAAGTAACAAAAAGCCTCTGAATTCCCTGGGAAAGAGTAAGGGCGGGGCTGGGAAGGTGGCTCAGTGGTAGAGCGCTTGCCTTGCATGTATGAGGCCCTGGGTTCGATTCCTCAGCACCACATAAGCAGAAAAAAAAAAGCCGGACGTGGCGCTGTGGCTCAAGTGGTAGAGCGCTAGCCTTGAGCTGATGAGCTGAGGAACAGTGCAGTGCCCAGGCCCAGAGTTCAGGCCCCATGACTGGACCCCCCCCCCAAAAAAAAAGGGGTAAGGGCCTGAGGACCCAGCCCGGGAGCTCGGAGACCCTGGAGAGCCTGCAGCTCCACCTTCTATTTTCCACACCCCAGAGCATTTGGTTTTAAGGCCTGTTTGGCAGATGAGGTTAATTAATTTAGGATACCAAAGATAAAGAATGGTGAGAAGAGTTGATGACCAGATACTTCAGGACAGGAGGAGGCGAAAGGAATCACAGAATGGCTTAACAATGTGTCTGTCATCCTATCAAGAACTCTGCATTTGTGTAAAATCTTTTTTTGCCACAGAAGAAACAACAAAACCAATATGTACACCTCCACAAATGATAGAAATAAAGCTAGATATCTACAGCACAAGATAAACAATTATGTCATTATAATGAGTGTAGTCTGTTTCTTACCCCTAAAAAAGCCCAGAAACACACATGGGAATGTGTGTCCATCAAAACTAGAATTGGTAGGCATTGACCCCTTCTCACTTCAGGTTTTTATGGGAATTACCTAAGGTACTTCCACATTAGAGCCTCTGTTTCCAAACTACCCAATTAACTGACTGCTGGACAACATTTACAGCATTTTAAGATTTCTGAATTAGACTCTAGGCTCCATCTGTATATAACACAAGGACTAATTCCAAGTCATCACAGATCCTTGGCCTTGGTCAGGCTCTTGGTCCACATAATTCTGGGTAGTTCAACATCACAGGTCAAGCCCCATCATCTCAAGCATCCCCAAAGCTAATGATGTAGGTAAATTCTTGAATAGGTGACCTACCTGCCACAAAGGGGCATTAAGCTGATGAATCACCACATTCAACTGATGATTTCTTGCAAAGGCTACAATTGCATCATTGCCAGCAAAAGTACCAGGCTTTGCCAAACTGGCCACTGCATGGAAATAAAAAAGAAAAATAAAGCCTTCATAATGAAAAAAATCCAAATGCACACATGCTTTGGTATTTGTTTAGTTCAAAACAAGGCCAGGTGCCTGCATATTCAGTGTGGATATTGAGCTGGGTGAACCACATGCACACTGCTACTCAGGAGAGCACTCATTCATTACAGAAGGACCCATCCATTAACCCATCAATGAACAGTCACTAAGTACTTCATATATATACAAGGCATAACAAACACAAGACCCATGAGCGTGCACTAAGGTGCTTATAACACATGCATCTTGTACTGCTCTGATCATTTCTCATTTACTTGGTTTTGCTTCTTTAGAACACCTTTAGTTAAACCAACTGCAACCAACAAATCAAGGAGGGAGGAACTTCCAACTTTAAACTTAAGGGGTGGGGCACTTCAAAGTTAAAAAACACTTCAAAAACCTTCCACAGTAACTACCAACAAAGCTTTTTAATACTGGCGTCCACTTCCTGCCATACAAGCAACGCAGACATGGGTAGTGTCAATAGTGTCCCAGATGAGGTCACTGACAACATACAAGCTATTCTGTCAACCCTGACTCCCACCCAACCAGGCAGATTTGGCACTAGCTCCCAGATCTGCAGTGATGTCTTAAGGCCCATCATTTATCCTTAAAAAGCCCCCTGGAAGGATTAGTATGCATGCTACTTGACAACAGAAAAAACTGAAATGCAGAACGGTATGTAACTGCCCAAGGTCACAGAACCAATGAGCAGAGATTTCACCCAGGAAATCTGGAAAGACCTGGCTTTAGATCATTCTATGAGTTTGTCCTCAAAGAGTTTACAGTCAGAATACTGGCACTACTAATGCACATGCTTCAGTAAGGATATATAACAAGGATTATACCTTTTTCAAAGGGAGGTTTGCCCTTTATCTCAGGTCTCTACCAGTTACAATTTTCAAGGGAGAAAAGAGTGTGTCTCCTATGATTAGCTCTAAAACCACACCTGACATCCATCCTTTACCAATAGGAAGCAATCAATAAGGGGAAGAGGGTATCTCTGGATACCAAAGCTGGAATATGGCTGGGATAATCTTCCCTGGGTGACAACACATCACATACTGTCATACATGAATGCCAAGAGGATAATACTTGAGGACAAAGCAAGCTTTCAGACTGACCTATATATCTCTCCCTTTGGCTAATTTTTTTTTCTTTTTGTGCTGGTCCTGGGACTTGAACTCAGGGCCTGGGAGCAGTCCCTCAGCTTTTGTGCTCAAGGCTAGCACTCTATCACTTGAGCCACAGCTCCACTTCTAGCTTTTTGGTGGTTATTTGGATATAAGTCTTAGTGACTTTCCTGCCCAGTCTAACTTCAAACTATGATCCTCAGATCTCAGCCTCCTGAGTAGCTAGGATAATTACAAGAATAAGCCACCGGTGACTGACTCCTTTGGCTGATTTTGGCCTGGTGCCTTTCCATGCAAAACTATAGCTGTAGCCGGGCGCTGGTGGCTCACACCTGTAATCCTAGCTACTCAGGAGGCTGAGATCTGAGGATCGCGATTCAAAGCCAGCCCAGGCAAGAGAGACCATGAGACTCCTATCTCCAATAAACCACCAGAAAACCGGAAGTGGCGCTGTAGCTCAAGTGGTAGAGCGCTTGTCTTGAGCTGAAGAGCTGAGGGACAGCGCCCAGGCCCAGAGTTCAAGCCCAACAACCAACAAAAAAAAAAAAAAAAAAAACTATAGTTGTGATTGAGTTCTGTAAGTACTTAAAAAAAAAAACAGCAAGTTTGACTAACTCTAGGTCCCTGGATGTGGTAATAAGGAGGGAGAGAAAAGGTGAATGAGACTAACTTCTCAGCTCTACAACTAAGCTGACAAGGATAAGTAGGAGTTAGCAGAGAACAATGGGTGACCTTCCCAGCAGACACACGAGAGACTGGACTGAATTGTATGGCAGGAACTTGGGATGCTGAGATCAGGGGAAATGGCAAGAGATAAAGGGAGAAGAAGGAAAATCATGGGTCATGATGGGCTAAAAAGCTCAAACTATCTTGAGATCAAGGAAAGCCACCAGCAGGTTTCAGTTAGAGAGCACATCCAGACCACCATCCTGCTGCGATGTGGAAGAGGCTAAAAGGATCAAGCACTGAGGATTCTGGGAAAATGGCCACCAAAAGAGGGAACAACTACTGAGGCAGAAGTGACAGACACAATGAATGACTGGAAGAGGAAGCAGGGAGATGAGGCGTTCAGAACACTCAGGTTTCTGGTCTGGATCTTTGTACAGTTAGAAAAAGATGTGCTGACTCTCTGAAGCCATGATTTGCAGGCAAGGGCTGAACCTAAAGACACAGTCAAATACCAGCATAAATCAAGTCTCTAGTTAAGTGAGCCATTTGTCTATTTATCAGCAATTATTACGTTATTGTCTACCAGATATTCAGGGTTTTCACAGAAACAAAGTCTTTTCTCTGCCCTCAATACATTAATAACATGACATGCAGCCAGACATTAAAACAAGCGTAATGAGTCTGACCTGACCTTCAACCAACGCGCAGGAGAATGTACAGACCTATGCTTCTTTTCATTTGTTTTGCCAGTCTGTGGAATCAAGAAAGACCTTTCCACTGTACATCTAAAGTGACACCACCTCATTAGCAACTGAAGGTTTAAACCTCACACCCCCAAATCCACTAGATGACCCATTTCCCTATCAATGTTCAAAATGGAATTTCACATCACCTATTAAAACTCATTACAACCAAAGTGATACTTTTAACCAGGAAAATGACATAATTATTTCACTTTTGTTTTGAGAGACAAGGTCTTTCTATAACTCAGGCTTGCCTTGAACTTGCTATGTAGCCCAGGCTGGGCTTGACTTTACAAGCCTCCTGCCTTACCTTCCCCAGCATTGGGATTACAGGATTGTGCAACCATATTCAACAAGATAGTTCACTTTATACAACATTAAACTACAAAGTTTACCCCATCCATACACCTATAAATGCTGACTCTGATAAACTGTTTCTACTCTTTGATAAAATGTGTCTGCTAGACTAAGTAACCATGTGAGAGAGACCACTACACCTCAGTAACAGGTATAAACTACCCACCAAGACCACTACAACTCAGTGACATTCATAAACTACCCACCAAGACCACTATAACTCAGAGACAGCCATAAACTACACACCAGTTTTGCTGCTGTGTCCAGTGTCTAATAAATGGATTTTTGAGGAATGAGAAGAGCACTGAGGTCACTGATCACATGACTCCCAAGCATGCATCTTCATCCTGCTGCTGCAAAGATGTTCTCCAAGCACACACTTCAGATCAGCCTCAGCTCCTCCCATTGCATCTTCCCCCATCACCTCCAGTAAGTCCTCTTGGTTACACTACCAAACTCATCCTGGAGTGGGCCTATGCTCAGGAGCTGTCTCTATGCAGACCTTCCCTCCTCTTCTCTCACCTGGCCAGTGTGGCAGGCCTCCAAACTAACCTCCCTCCCCAGTCTTCATCCAGGTCCACTCATGATGGCTCCAGACTTAGTTATCAAAACATAGAAATGGTTCTCTTTTCTGACAAGAGATAAACATAAGCTCTGGGACAAGAACGCTATTCATAAAACATAAATGTCAGCACCTAGGACAGTAAACCCTCAGCAAGTATGTGATGAAATTTAAAGGTTCATACACAGTTTTGATTTGTGCATGCTAGATAAGAACTAGTTAAAACCATTAGCTAACTTGCCTCAAAGAAAGTAAATTATGTTTGGGTTTTTGATGAGAAATTAATGTGACATTAGTGATTTTTCTGATTATAAAAGAAATGATGACTTAAAAATCAAAACACCTTGAGCTGGGAAGGTGGCTCAGTGGTAGAGTGCTTGCCTTGCATGCATGAGGCCCTGTGTTCAATTCCTCAGCACCACATAAGCAAAAAAACCGGAAGTGGTGTGTGGCTCAAGTGGTAGAGCGCTTGCTGCCAGCTGAAGAGCTGAGGGACAGTGCCCAGACCCAGAGTTCAGGCCCCATGATATAAATAAATAAATAGGGGCTGGGAAGGTGGCTCAGTGGTAAAGCACTTGCTTTGCATGCCTGAGGCCCTGGGTTCGATTCCTCAGCACCACATAAGCAGAAGGAAAAAAAAGCCGGAAGTGCTGCTGTGGCTCAAGTGGTAGAGCGCTGGCCTTGAGCTGAAAACCTGAGGGACAGTGCCCAGGCCCAGAGTTCAGGCCCCATGACCAGACCCAAATAAATAAATAAATAAATAATCAAAACACCTACAGAAGACAATTTTAAAATGCTGGTAGTCCCATCATCCCAGATAATTTACTAAGAGCTTACTTTGTTATCTAATTTAATCTTTACAAAAAAGAATGCTTTCAGATAGTTGCTTTTATTGTTTTCTTTTTATAGAAATTTAGAGATCAAGGGGCTGGGAAGGTGGCTCAGTGGTAGAGCGCTTGCCTTGCATGCCAGAGGCCCTGGGTTCGACCACATAAGCAAAATGAAAAAAAGCCAGAAGTGGCACTGTGGCTCAAGTGGTAGAGCACTAGCCTTGAGCTGAAGAGCTGAAGGACAGCGCCCAGACCCAGAGTTCAGGCCCTACAACCGGGCCCAAAAAAAAAAAAAGAAATTTAGAGATCAAGAAAAAATGATCATAGGATGTTAGTATCTTTCTAGGTCTTTTCTACTGCTCTAAGTATACAACTTTTGAAAGATACATAGCTGGATGCTGGTGGCTCACACCTGTACTCCTTAGCTGCTCAGGAGGCTAGGATGTGAGAATCAAAGTTCAAAGTCAGCCTGGGTAGGAAAGTCTGTGGGACTCTTACCTGCAATTAAGTATGAAAAAGCTGGAAGTGGAGATGTGGTTCAAATGATTATGGGCCAGCCTTCAGTGAAAAAGCTAAGGGACAACACCCTGACCCTGAGCAGGCCCAGGTATAGAAATAAAAACCAAACAGATCTAGATACTGATACAGATATAGATATAGATTTCATGACCAGCTTTTCAAGTCACTTAACATGTTTTGTTAATCAACTGGTTGGTTCATACAGGCAAAGTTCTCTACCACTAAGCCACCAAACTCATCACTTTTATTAAGTTCACATACCCAAAATTTACTCCCAATACTGAGCATGCTGCTTATTACAGAATATGAAAATGAGTATTTGTGGAATAAACTAATGCCATAGCTTATATAACCAACCCCCAGGCAGAAAGTAGAGGATGCTGATGGGTTTAATTACCCTTACTCCTGAAGGATCTGGTGTCCTACAGTGAACCTACCATGCTTCTCAAAAGGAATGTCGTCTTCTACAAAGGGTTCAAAATCCTCCCGCTGCTTTACCATGTAGTCTACTGTCTCTTGTCGGTGCTTGAGATGATTTCGTGAGTGTCCCTCCAGTTGATCACCAAGGGCTCTGAACAGGCAATTGCTGTCAAAACAAAAATGGTGATCAAGACCTCTCAAAAATGAGCTTAATTCATCTAAAACAGTGATGCTTTGTGCCAAGCCATCCGTGGTACTCTTTCATGCTCAGAAATAACAACTCAGCTCAACAGTACAAAGGCCACAGGGACAGCCCTAAGATAGCTTTGCAACTGCATTGCTTTCCTGAGAGGCAACCGAGAGTAGAAAACCACTGATTTCTCTGAGCCTCCTCTCTTCAACAAGTGGATCTGGTAACATAGGATGCAGACCTTAAAGGTCATTCCAGGCCTAAGGACTAACATTCCCAGATCCCCTTCCAAAAGGATGTCCTGTCTGTAACTTCTTATCTGAACCAAGCTAGAGAATCATTCATTTAACAAAAGGTACTCAAAAGATAGCAGTATGAAAACCTCCCAATCCACTTAATGAGTGGGCAAAGCCATGAGAAGGCACCCAAATGACAAACAACTGTGACCCAGAAAGACATCCCAGCCAGCCCCTTGTACCTGGGTAAGAGCAATGCCAGGTTTAAATACTGCATTTTGTTGTTCTAAAATTAAAATGCAAATATGAGGAACTCCAAAAGTTGTCTTCATTTTCAAATCCCTCAAAGGCTCCTGAAATTCCAAATTATATCACAGAGGCCCAGATAAGGGAGACAATTCCAATCTAATTCCCTTAAAAACCAAAGAAACTGGAACCACTCTGAAGCCAGTTTGATACCAAGCTGTTAATACTCCCAAATGAGAAACTATGATATTCTAATTCTAAAACATAAATTCATCACCTTCAGAAAAGTTTCAGACCTGTGTAAGAGAGACAGGTTTTGTTTTTCAACTAAGAAAGGTTTTTCATAGAAAGTTATATAGCAGCAGCAATCTCTTCCACAGTATATGGATTGGTACTTGGGAGTGGGGAGAATTTAAATAAGGGAGAGTCTATAAATGAGAAATCAAGATGCTGTGTGACTACTTGAGACAAGATTCTAGAAGGATTTGGAATAAGAAGTTCTATACACTAGAGTAGGGTGCTTATTGCTAAAATCTAACCATGGCCACCTTTTATTTTTATTTTTGTTGGTCATGGGGCTTAAATTCTGGGCCAGGGTGCTGTCCCTGAGCTCTTCAGCTCAAGGCTAGCTCTCTACCACTTGAGCTACAATGCCACTTCCGGTTTTCTGGTGGCTTGTTGGAGATAAGAGTCTCACGGACTTTCCTGTCCGGGCTAGCTCTGAACTGCAATCCTCCGATCTCAGCCTCCTAAGTAGCTAGGATTACAGGCGTAAGCCACAGACACCTGGTTTCTCTCAAACTTCTTAAACCTTTAGCATCTGCCACCAGCAATCTACTCTTCAATCTAGTCTAAAAGGGATGATTTTGCATAAAATTATAAATGTAGTTATTTCATGTTTAATATACCTAAATTCACAACATTCTCAGTAACATGCTTGATAAGAACTTTCAGTAACATGGGCAAATGCTCATAAAGTCTAAAAATAGGTATGAAATTAAATATACCCCATGAACTTAACCATGATCATCAGTGCACCATACACACAGAAATACACAAGAAAAAAACACCAAAACCACCACCTAGGCAGTTCTCACAATGTGCCAAGGACTGTTGGGAACACCTCACTCATGTGTACTCCATGCTTAGTCTTCACAATTCTATGAGCTACTATTACCAACCTTGGGGCAACTTGCCCAAGGTCACAAAAACAGTAGGTGGTGGATCAGGGATTCAAACCTAAACCACCTGGCTCTAGCCTGCACTTTCTCTCAAATGTTAATGCCAAGTTGTTTGCCATAGTTACCCCAACGTTTCAGAAATGAGAGAACCAACTGTTAAGCTTATCCTAATACGTATCTCCTTTACCAAACTTTGAGCCCACTAAAAACAAGTCAAGATAACCTAAGGGGCTGGAAATGTGACTTAGTGGTAGAGTGCTTGCCTAGCATGCATGAAGCCATGGGTTTGATTCCTCAGTACCACATAAACAGAAAAAACTGGAAGTGGCACTATGGCTCAAGTGGTAGAGTGCTAGCCTTGAGCACAGAAAGGCTCAGGGACAGAACCCAAGCCCTGGGTTAAAGCCCACGACTGACCCCCAAAAAAAAAAAAAAGATAAACTGAAACGACTTGCTTTTCTGATAGGATTACAGGTAGTGATACAGGAAACAAACACTAGTGCGCTGGGTTCCCTCAGGAAGCCTGACAAGAACAGAACGCAGCACCATTTCCCTGAGGACCTCTAGGAGATGCAGCTGTTTACCTGAGCCACACACACACAGTGGGCTGCACACCGTGGACACTGGGGATAACCCTTGGTTGACAAGGCTGCTCCTAGCACTGCAGATATTCAGGAGCACCCTTGCCCATGGCTCTCCAGATACCAACAGCATACCACCAACCACCTCCCTCCTACCAGCTGTGACAACCAACAATGTTTCCAGGCATTGCCAAAAACCCTCTGGGAGGCAAGATCATCCCTACTTAAGTACCACTGTGCTTAAGGGATAGGTGTAAAGTCTTGCATTCAAGTTCAGAAAAACAAGCAATTACAGAACTCTGCAAGTACCATGTTTCCCACAGGGTTTTGCCTACAGCACAATGCTATCTCAGGTTACTCAATTGTCATCATACCATAATGGAGAGAGTAGGGATTATCAATCTTCATTTTGTAGAGTACCATAACTTCATTGTATTTTTACCCTAAGACTACTCAATAAATACTAACACGGGAAAGAATCTGATATTTCTCAACAGCATATATACAGGCAACTACATCTATGTTATACCTCGTAGCACCCAATTAAAGAAGTAGTGACAGGAGGTTTAGCTTCATGGAGCCGGATCGACGCTGGATCTAACACTGTCCAAAAAACAGAACCTCAGAAGTGAGTCACATAAGCATTCAAGTCAAGCTAGCCTCTTCACCTCATCTCCCCTTACGTCTACACCTATACTCCTATAATCCTGCACAACTTGTACATCTTCTCGTCTATTTTTTTTCCTAAGGTGCAAAACCAGGACTCAAACTGGATACATACTTTTACTACTGGCTAGTACTCTGCCAACTGAGCCATGCCCTCCAACCCTACAACCTGTACATCTTTCAGAACTATAGTACTCCTGGGCCTGTGCATACTACAACCTGTTATTTCTCTTGCCTAGCTGCAATCCTATCTGATCAGATCCTGACCCAAGCTAAGAGACACCTAGCACATTTTACTCAATGAGTGTTTGCCCAATGAGCAAGGGGGCCTTCCTGAGCTCTTCAGCTCAAGGCCAGCGCTCTACCACTTGAGCTACAGTGCCACTTTCAGTTTTCTGGTGGAGAGCAGAGTCTCATGACTTTTCCTGCCCAGGCTGACTTTGAACCATGATCCTCAGATCTCAGCCTCCTAAGTAGCTAGGATTACAGGTGTGAGCGACCAGCACCTGGCAAAAATGTACTTTTTTATGTTAGCTGTTTTCAAAATGTGTCCCAAAGGTTTGGGGAAGTAGAAAGGAAAACTCTTTTGAGACCTTCTTAGGATTTCTGAAAGTTCAACTACTTTGACCATCTTCATTCTCATCTCAATGTATGGTACTCTCCAGAAGCCATGTGATCTATGGGTGAAAACTCATACATCGAGTATGGATAGCTAATGGAATGTACGTGTTTTAAATCTGTGCCTTACTGCTGGTGGTTTACACCTATAATCCTAGCTATTCAGGAGGCTGAGGTCTGAGGATCATAGTTCAAAGCCAGAAAAGTCCCCATGAAACATTTATCTCCAAAAAAAACCACTCAAAAAGTGGAC
>NW_012267222.1:16915369-16934178 GCF_000151885.1 Dipodomys ordii
GCTTGCGCTCGGCCTCGGCTTTCCGGCTGCCGCTGCCCGGCCGGCTCCTCGCCACCGTCTGCTTTCGGGACATGGCCCTGACCCGCGTCCCGCAGCGGCAGCGGGAGAAGCGGCGGGACCGCCGGGCGGCAGGAGCGGCGCGGGGAACAGCCCGGCGACGGCAGGGAGGCTCCTGCGCCTGCGCGGGCGTCGGGCACCCTGGTCACGTGATAGAATCACACCCACGCACGCACACACACATTCACACCTCACTTCAGAGGAGGTCTGTCAGGCAGGTGCCATAGAGAGAAGCCGGGAGGGGTAGAGAGGCACGCAGCTGGTTGGTTCTCTTCCCCCCTCTAGTGGTGGGCGGTGAGCAGCTGGTGGAACCGGAGGAAACCAAACCGGAAGAGGAGTTGGATGTTAAGTGTGGGAGAGGAGAGAAGCAGTACAAGTTAGTAAAACAGGGAGAATTAAAGGGAAAGGGGTGCCGGGCGCGGGTGGCTCCCGCCTATAATCCAAGCTACTCAGGAAGCTGAGATCTGAGGATCTGACAGCCTGGACAGGAAAGTCCATGAGACTCTGACCTCCAGTTAACCACCAAAATGCCAGAAATGGAGCTGTGACTCAAATGGTAGAGCACCAGCCTTGAGAGAGAGAGAGAGAGAAAAAAAACTCAGGGATAATCCCTAGGCCCAGAGTTCAAGCCCCCTAGGCCTTCTCGCAGGACTCATTGTTGGATTACTCTGAAATTCCAGCAAACAACCCAAGAAGTTAAGTAATCGCAAAAAAAAAATCAGAGGCAAAGCTTTGCTCAAATTCCAAAGCCAAGATACTTTATTTAATGCTGCACTCTCCAGCTCTCCATCTTCTCTCCTAACTCCAGGGAGAGGTACTTGTTCTGCCCAAGAATACTGCTTCCTCCCCTAACGGTTTGATTGGACTACAGATGTTCTGTACAAGCAGAAGCTTGGGTTGTAAAGCTGAGACACACCTGGGGAAGAGCCAGGAAAAGTGTGTCCCTGGAGAAATGAAAGGGATGAAGATTCCTCAGTAAGAAAGAACGTGGTGAGGGGAATTCTTGACTTGACTTCGCAGTTTCCACCCCAATCATAGGAAATCGCAACCCATGGTGGAAAGCATTTCAAGTGAGAGAGAGGAAACTGTTAGATAGGGATAAAGAGTGGCATAACATGTGGTGGGTAATACATCCCATCATGGCACTTCTTGTTCCCATAGTGCCTTGGGCCCTTGCTAACATACTTCTTCCCATTATGCCCTGGGTGCCCACTCAACCAAGAAAAAAAGCCCAGGCAGCACAAGCCATCAAGCAATCAGGACAAAGCCCAGGGAAGAAATATGGAAAGGGCTCTATATGGTAATTGTTAGAGAAACGAGTCCCTTCCCATAGCTTAGTCCATTCTTTCCCTTTTCCACAGCTTAGCATGCTCCCTTCCTAAGCAACACTAGGCCCATTTGGTAAAGGCAGTAAATAATCAACTTCCAACCCCCTTTACCTTGGGATGGCACTTCTCTGGGGAAGCTACCACCATAGAAGGCAACAAGAGCCCCTTAGAGTGACCTTCAGGTCTGGGCAGTTGCAGGACCCTTATCTACTATTTGGACAGCAGCCATAAATCCTAGTCCTCCATGATGAAGCCCCTGGCCCACACGTCCACACAGGATCTCTGCCTCCTAGCCCCTTCTAGCCCCCCCTAAACCTCCTAGGTTATATAGATCATCTCAGCCAATAGCCGGGGCTTCTTTTCATTCCTCCCTTGTGAGAAGGAGTCTTGCCGGCCCCCTTTCCCAGCAATAAATCTTTTTGTGTTCTCAGTATCTCGATGTCTGCGATGTCTGCATGATTCTCTAGAAAAGTCTATTAATCTTAATTTTGCTAAGAGTAATAATTACCCTCTGAGAGGACTCTGTTACACTCCTCTTGGAGAGTTCTGCTATGTTTTTTTTTGGGGGGGGGGTCCGGTTGTGGGGCCTGAACTCTGGGCCTGGGCGCTGTCCCTCAGCTCTTCAGCTCAAGGTTAGCGCTCTACCACTTGAGCCACAGCACCACTTCCAGCTTTTTGCTTATGTGGTGCTGAGGAATCGAACCCAGGGCCTCATGCATGCAAGGCAAGTGCTCTACCACTGAGCCATCTTCCCAGCCCTGCTATGTTTCTTTCAAGGCTTTCCTTTCGTTTTCAAATAAACTTACTCCTTTTACCTTAAACATCTTCCTGCCTTTTAATTCCTTAATGGATAAGAGAAAATGACTCCATCTCCCTAGAAGGTATCAAAGGGGATCTCACAAAAAAAGAAACCCATAAAGTTTTTTGTTGTTGTTGTTTTTGTTTGTTTTCCTGTCCTAGGGGTTGAACTCAGGGACTGAACACTGCCTCTCAGCCTCTCTGTGCTCAAGCTAGTGTTCTACCGCTTGAGCCACAGCACCACTTCTGGCTTTTTCTGCTTATGTGGTGCTGTAGAATCAAACCCAGGCTTCATGCGTGCTAGACAGGCACTCTACCACTGAGCCACATTCCCAGCCCACCCATAAAGTTTGAACAAGGATATATTTAGCAAAGTAGAAATAAGTAAAGAGAGGGAAAAAAAAATGAAAGAGGATCAAAGAGGTTCAAAATGGCTCTCCTTATCCCAGGACTATTTGTACCTTTTGAGCTGGGGGATTCTTGTTTGAACTCCTACGTAGATACTGGGCATATTATCTAAGAACCCTTCATCTTTTTTGTGAAGTTCAAATTGCCTGTAAACAATAGGTTTAGGGTGTGTCTGTTATCCAAACTGAGGATGCCGGTGGCATAGGACTGGCCTTTTTTTTTTTTCTTTTTATCGGTTGTGGTGCTTGAACTCTGGGCCTGGGCACTAACCCTCAGCTCTTCAGCTCAAGGCAAGTACTCTACCACTTGAGCCACAGTGTCACTTCCAGTTTTCTGGCAGTTTACTGGAGATGAGTCTCACAGACTTTCCTGCCCAGGCTGGTTTGAACCTTGATCCTCAGACCTCCGCCTCTTGAGTAGCTAGGATTACAGGCATGAACCACTGATGACTGGACTTCCTATTACTCAAAACATCGAGCTCCGTTAGGCACTGGTGGCTCACACCTGCAATTCTAACTACTCAGCAGGCTGAGATCTGAGGATCACGATTCAAAGCCAGCCCAGGCAAGAAAGTCTGTGGGACTCTTATCCCCAATTAATCACAGAAAAATCAGAAAATAGTGCTGTAGCTCAAGTAATGGAGTGCTAACCTTCAGCAAAAGGAGCTTAGGGATTGCAGCCAGGCCTTGAGTCCAAGAACGAGAACCAGCAAACACACACACACACACACACACACACACACACACACACACAAAGCCAATGGGTATAACATTCAAGACATTCCTTTCTGGTCGAGAAATTTCTTAGCTAGAGGCTGGTGATTCACTTCTGTAATCCCAGCTACTCAGGAGGCTGAAATCTGAAGATAGAGGTTCAAAGCCAGTGCTGGCAGGAGAGTCTGAGAGACTCTTCTCTCCTATTAACCAGAAAAAGTAGGCAGCAGAGGCAGATCCTTGAGCAAAAAAGCCAAGGGAAAGGATGAGGGTTTAAGTTCAAATTCCAGTACCAGCACAAAGGGGAAAAAGATATTTACGTCTATTTTCAAATTAAAATATCAGTATAGGAAGATTGCAACTCAGCATCTAAACGAATAGAGGATAGACGGAAAGAAGGCTCCATGCTCTTAGTGACTTCCACATTTCCTGATTGTCTTAATTCCTACATCTGGCTAAACTTCTAATACCTTTTGCCTAATTTTTTCTGTCACTTTACAGTCCTCTTTATCCTGCTTGTACACACCACACCAACCTACTCTGGCATTTAACTCCATTAGTGATCTCCTTCGATGAATCCAAGTCTGAAAACACAAAACTTAATCCCTAATTTCACAGCCTACGTACCAGTTTGTTAGGACTGCTAAACAACCTGGGTCCTTACATCTAGCTTGAGAAGAATTCAGGTAAGATGTAAACATAAGTAAAGATGATAGAAAAGCTTATTCAAAAAGAGAAATATAGCCGGGCACTGGTGGCACATGCCTATAATCCTAGCTACTCAGGAGGCTGAGATCAGATGATCACAGGTCAAGGTCAGCCAAGGGGAAGAAAAGTCTCATCTCCAATTAGCCACAAGAAAACTGGAAGTGGTACTGTGGCTTCTTGTGGTAGAGCACTAGCCTTGAGCAAAAGAGCTCAGGGATAATGCCTAGCCCCTGAGTTTAAACATTTAAGCCCTAGGACAACAATAACAACAACCAGAGAGAGGGGGAGAGGAGAGGAGAGGAGAGAGAGAGAGAGAGAGGAGAGAGGTGGAGGTGAGACAGACAGACAGACAGACAGACAGACAGACATGCCACAGGGAGAGAGCACTTTAACCTAAGTTGACCATCTTGGCTGTCTTCGGCCATCTTCCTTGATGCCAAGCTTGCCCTTGGGTTAAAGAGTAAGAATTGAATGGCTTTCTGGTGGTCAGGTCTCCCTTCTGTTTCCTGTAAGGTGGTGATACCAAAGATTTACTGTCCTGTCCTTATTTCCTCATTTTTGGTAACCCCTGGTCCTCATTTGGTAGTCAGGTAGCTTTTGTTTTATCAGCTTATTATGCCATCTTCAAGTTTTGTTTCGTTGTTGTTGGGTGGAGGTTTTGTGCTGGTCCCCAGGCTTAAACCCAGGGCCTAGGCTCTGTCCTTGAACTTCTTTTGCTCAAGGCTAGTGCTCTATCCACTGGAGCCACAGCTCCACTGGGCTTTTTAGCAGTTAATTGGAGATAAGAGCCTCACAGACATTTCTGCCCTGGCTTGCTTCAAACCATGATCCTCAGACCTCAGCTTCTCTGAGAAGCTAGGTAATGACAGGCATGAGCCACGCCCCCCCCCCCTCATCTTCACAGGCCACAATTCTCTGATTAGCTGGTTTTCTACTAACTTGCATTACCTTCTTCTCCCTCATCTACCTTCTTTAACCCTTCCTCTTCCCACAATAACACTGAATCCTTTGAACCATCTAATCAGGCTCTTTGACCATCCTATGTTCCTAATGATCCTGCCTTCAATGATCTTATTTTTTAGATCAGAGCTGACACTCCATGCTTTTATTTTATGGTTCATTGGCTCTTTTGTGCAGATGGGGAATCTCGAAGCCAAGTTAAATACCAGTTCGAGCACATCCACACTGTCACAGATTGTGTGCCTCTAGAATTTAAATGAATGATACCTCGTTCTGGCTGATGGGCACAGAGAACAACAGACATCAATAACGGTCAGGACAGAAACATCTTCCAGGCATGAGCCACCAGTCAGGAACTGGCTCTGCTTCTCCTTTTGTGGTGGTCATGGGGATGGAGGCTGGCGTAGGGGTAGGGAATTGCACGTGTGTGTATGTGCGCGCACACACACACAAAGTATAGAGCTTAGTGTCTCCTTTGTCTCACTCAATTCATGGCTCCTGTGCTTCTGTGGTGTGGGTCACCCCTCTGCCTCTGTCTGTCCCACTTTCCCTCTCTCTGGATTGTTCTCTCTCTCTGGAATCTCAGAGGCCCCTTTTGTCTCACCTGCTTAACATTCAGAGGATCTAAAAGTTGAGTTCCAAGCTACACACTGGTGACTCACACCTATAATCCTAGCCACACAGAAGGCTGAGATCTGAAGGTCACAGTTTGAAGCCAGCCCAGACAGAAAAGTCTGTAAGACTCTTATCTCCAGTGAACCAGCAAAAAAAAAAAAAAAAAAAAAAAGCCAGAAATGGAGCTGTGTCTCAAGTGTAGAGCCTTGAGCAAAAAACAAAACAAAACAAAAAAAACCTCAAGGCCCAGGACCTGAGTTCAAGCCCCAGGACCAGGTCAAAAAGCAAAAAGAGAGAGGGAGGGGGGAGAGGGAGGGAGGGGGAGGAAGAGGGAGAGAGAGAGAGATTAAGAACAGTCATACAGAATTCAGTTCAATTTCCACTTCTGCAGCTTGCAATCTGACTGCCCAGGAGTATTTACCACAGTCATTCTGAGATTCCAGTTTCCTCATTTGGAAAATAAACATTTGTCCAAATTGTGCAGAGTTCCTGAAGTCACAGGAGGCAGGATAGAATAGGAAAAGGTGACAGGAAATCCTTCTGCCAAGAGTTAAGGGGCAAACATGTTTACTACTTTCTCAGTATATAATCTTGAGAGCAAAACATATTTTCTATGAGCACTAAATCTTAAGACAAAGCACAATAATAATCCTTAACCTGAAGAACAAAACATATTTGCTATTTTTCCTTTTGCTTTCCTCCTGGATGGAATAGCAATGGCATAATTAGGTTTGTGATCACATAAGCCTTGTTCTTTTCTTTAGCTTTAGTGAAGTATAACCTGACCTAAGGAACAACCCCCTAACTTAATCTTGCCTAGATGATTAACCCAAGTAAGTAAATGTTACAGAAAATATCTGTGGCTGGGAATTTGGCTTAGTGGTAGAGTGCTTGCCTAGCATGCGTGAAGCCCTGGGTTTGATTCCTCAGTACCACATAAACAGAAAAGGCCAGAAGTAGCACTGTGGCTCAAGTGGTCAAGCATTAGCTCAGGGACAGTGTCCAGGCCCTGAGTTGAAGTCCCAGGACTGGCAAAAAGAAAAAAGAAAAAAATAGAAAATATCTGAGTCAATCTCCTGACCTATTCTCCTAGCAGAAATATCCTGATGTCACAATGCACAGAGCCCCTCTTTTGGGGGTGCTCATACTCGCATTTAAGTATAAACCCTCAGCCAGGCACCAGTAGCCCATGCCTGTAATCCTAGCTACTCAGGAGGCTGAGAGCTAAAGATCATGGTTTGAAGCCAGCCCAAGCAGGAAAATCCATGAGACTCTTATCTCCAATTAACCAATAAAAAAGCCAGAAATGGAGTTATGTTTCAAGTGGTAGACTACTAGCCTTGAGCAAAAAAACCTGAAAGATAGCACCAGGCCCAGTACTGACACATTCAGGTGAAACCCCCCCTCTCCCCCACTCCCCCCCTCACCCAAAGTGGATAGTTTCCTTTTTGTTTTATTTAAATAATAAACTTTCTTGGTGGCAACCGTGGCACGTCCTGTAATTCTCTTCTGGGACCATGTCATGAACACAAATTCAGAACCCCAGTTTTTGGGTGGGTAATTGGAGATAAGAGTCTCATGGAATTTCCTGCCCAGGCTGGCTTCTAAATGAGATCCTCAAATCTCAGCCTCCCAAGTAGCTAGGATTACAGTTGTGAGTCACCAGCAGCCTGGCCCTCTTTCTTTCTCTTTTTCTCTGCTTCCCATTCTCTCCACCTTCCCTTGAATGACTATAAAATTGAAGTATAATCCATATGGTAAGTTATTTCTTGGTGCAGATGAAGATTCTAATACTATCCGTCATCATCATCATCATCATTATTAGTTAGCTACTACAAACTTGATGGAAACCTACAGAGATAACACCTTTTTTTTTTTGTCAGTTGTGGGGCTTGAACTCTGGGCCTGGGCGCTGTCCCAGCTCTCTTCAGCTCACGGTGAGCTCTCTACCACTTGAGCCACAGCGCCACTTCCAGTTTTCTAGTGGTTTATTGGAGACAAGAGTCTCACAGGCTTTCCTGTCCGGGCTGGCTTTGAACTGTGATCCTCAGATCTCTGCCTCCTGAGTAGCTAGGGTAACAGGCGTGAGCCACCGGCGCCTGGCTGTAGAGATAACACTTTTTACATGACTCTCAAGGGGAAAGAAAGACTTCAGGCTTTATTTGTGGATGACCACCCTGGGTTTCTCCACCCATCACACTCCTGAGTGGGGAAAATAGGGTGGGAGCAGCCATTCCTATCCCTGGAGTTCAGTGAAGGAACTGGCCAGCCTTGCAGAGCCGCTCCACGTCTTATCTTTACAGCTCCATAGCAATTTCTTTGCTTGTGTCTCAGTGCCAGAGACCCTAATTACCCCCATGCTGTTTGTCATAATAGCAAACCTGCACAAACTAATTCTGTCATCAAGGCCCTATTCCTCCTCCTGATGCCAGGACACCACCCGGGAGGGCAGAGAGCTCACAAGGCCCATGAAACATGAGCCTGCCTGTTGCACAAGGGACACAAGGGGGCAGCAGAGAGACGTTTTACAGTTGCAAAGTCTACTTTGCAGCAAGTTTATAGAAATCCATGGCTGGCAGAACAGAAAAGTACAACCAGGCACAGGTGGCTCACACCTGTAATCCTAACTGTTCAGAAGGCTGAAATCTAAGGATCCCAATCTGAGGCCAGCATGAGCAGGAAAGTCTATGTGGCTCGTAACTCCAATTAACCAGAGGTAGAACTAAGGGACAGCACCCAGGCCCTGAGTTCAAGCCCCAGTACCAGCGTGTGCACACATACAGACACACATACACAGGAAATGATGGTGCAGCTATGCTGTTTGACAGTCTATAGCACTGAGAAGGGAAGTTGGATTTGCAGGAAGTAGCACGCACTCCCGCCTCCTTTGCTACCCAGCCCCACCCCTCCACTATCTCCAAGGAACTTGCCTCTTTCCTCTCAATACACATGGATGTTTTGAAGATATGAATGATGACATGATCACGAACATCTTCAAAAACACATTGGAGTATAAAGAAATCAATGAGTCACCATACTCCATCTTTAGAGAGACTGGCTGTGTCTACTGGGTATGTTAGGTGACACTGCTGGTGTTTGATTGCTGCGAATCTACAAAAGTGACAATTTTCTGTAGTTTAACCTGTTTCCTCACACCTTTTTTCCTATGACAAACATAAGCATCATTTTACTTATGTGTGTATACCAGGACTATAGCTTGAATCCAGGGCCTCTTTGAACTCTCTTGTGGTTTCTTGCTCACAGCTGGTGCTGTCACTGGAACAATGCCTCCAGTCTGCCATCTTGCTGGTTCATTGAAAGATGTAGTCTTGCAAACATTTTCTGCCTGCTCTGGCTTTGAACCTCCATCCTCCAGGTCTCAGTCTCCTGAGTAGCCCCTTCCAGTCAGCCCGAGATGATGATTTACTCACCCTAAATTTGGCATTTATCTTGCATGGATTTACATTCCTAAACAACATGCAGTATTTTTAGCATTTTTGTATTTGGTGTGTGCTGGTCCCAGGTCCTGCGTTCAGGGCCTGGGCGCTGTCTCTGAACTTTTTGCTGCTCAAGGCTAGCTCTCTACCACTTGAGCCACTAATCCACTTCCAGCATTTTGATGGTAGTAGGATTTGAGTAGTAGGATTATATGTGTCCCTAGACGTTCACCATTTTTAACTTTGTACATAAATGAGACCAAAGTGGGTGTATCTTCTGAGACTTTTATTATTAAACTCTTACATTTTACCCAGGTAGCTTTTGTTCTTTCATTTGACATTAAATATCCAGATTTGTGATCTGACTCTCTCTGCCACACAGACTCTCAGGGATGGGGATACTGTCATAGTCTTCAGGGACACTTAACAGAGCCTGTAAACAGGTATTGAGTGGACCAGGTATACATTGGAAGTGAAAAGCTGAAATCTGTGTGCTAGAAAAGCCCCCACTTGTCTACTGGATTCAGACAGAAAGCCCCTGGGTAATAAAGAGGTGTCTGGGAAAGGCAAGACACCTCATTATGACATGATTTCCAAGTGCCAAGTTTAAGGTATGAGGAGACTCCATGCAGACCTTCAGGGAAGGACAAGAACATCAGGCGAAGCCTGCAGACTCCAGTCCAGAGCTCTCAAAGCTGAGTACAATAGTCCCCATCATCCATGACAGAGATGGTCTAAACCCCAAGAAGATGCCTGAGCCTTGTATGCACTGTGTCTTCCCATTCACCATGCTATCCTGCCACATGGCACCAGAGTTAACCCATCTCGCCACCTCTAATAGTCTACAGCCTCCTTTGCATAACATTCTTGCCCCTGGGGACATTATAAAGTGAAATTGGGGTAACTCAAACCCACAGATAGATAGGTAGATAGATAGATATACATATACATATATATATATACATATGGATGGATAGATATCAGATCTGCAGATAGATAGATTTAAATATATATAGCAGTGGATCTGTTATACAAAAACAACAGTTAAATGATGGATGGGTAGGAAACATTACACAGCATGGCAAAAGAATGATCCAGGTCCTAGGCGAGAGGGGCAAGTCAGCACTCAGAGTGGCACACTTACAAATGGTTTAATGGTTTATGTTTGGAATTTTCCCCTCTCTGTTTTCAGATCATGGTTGACCTGCAGCAGCAGTGAAGTTTCCAGATGTAGAATCCCAAACCTCCCCAGAGGAAAGGAAATCTGGCATTGTCCCTCCTGCTAATCCAAAGGCAAAAATCCAGCTATATAGATGTAGATGCAGACAATGTGGAGTTTCTTTGAAGAAAAAAAATTAATTGGGATGAAAATGTCCCCCCTGGGATAAATGGAGCCCAAAAAGTGAGCACTTAATTTTGGCATTTGCAAGTTAATCCTAAACTCGTGAGTTGCATGTATTCAAATTTGCCTTTTGCACAACTAGGGCTGCTAGCATTTCTCCATTTTGCTGTTGGAAAATATGTCCTGCAAAAAGCTGCACACAGTACGTGATCCCCAGTCAAGGGGGCCATTGTAATCACGAGAAAGGTTGTTGCCAGTCCACATAGACACCATTAGCAGAATTGTGCCATTGAAGGACCGGTAGCCATTCAAAATAGCTTCAGAGAAGACAATAGATGCATGAAGTGGGAGAAGGTACATTGTGTGTCACTGGGTGGACAAAGAAGTTTGCCAAGAAGTAAGATTCCCTTTCAGGAAGGAACAGAATGAGAGACAGAATGAATGAACTTCAAAACAGGAAGCTCACTGAGCTCCTGGAAATGGAGATGATTTGACTTTGTTTTCTTACACTGTTTGCACCTGTGGTATTTTTCTACATCTCAGACATGGCAAATTGTATTAGAATGCTAATAAGAAATGCAATCCAAAAAAGGTAAGGACGGTCTTGTACCCCAAGTACTTTGCTCTAAGCCTGTTCCCTAGGCTCTGCTCAGCACAGGAGTCAAAACCTGGACTGCAGCAGCCTCAGGGGGAAAATGCAGATATTTCTTCCTCCAGCAGCCTCCCCTAATTCTGATTCACGCTGGGCATGTCACTTGTGACATTCTCTAAGCAGATTCCTTGGTGTCAGGAATTGTCATCGCAGCCATGCTTACCAGCTTGGCTTACCCACAAAGGCTACTGAACAGTAAGAACACAGATTCGTAGGGAAAGCATAGAGTTCTGCTTCTTTGAGATACTCCCTCCATAATTATGGACTCCCTGAGGCCTCAGGAATTGTTCGTTTGTTTGTGCTAGTTCTGCAACTTAAACTCAGGGACTGGGCACTGTCCTTTAGCTTTGTTGTTCAAGGCTGGTCTAGTACCAATTGAACTATCCTCAGATCTCAGCCTCTAGAGTAGCTAAGATTACAGGATTGCCTACTGATGCCTGGCTGAGACTTCAAGAATTTGCCCCAAGCTCACCATTCCATGAATAGCTAGACCATTTTCAGTATAAGTTAAAGAAAGCTACCAACACTCTGCTGGTTTTACTCCAATTCTGGTATGTTGGTAATGAATTGGAGATAAGAGTCTCAGGGACTTTTCTGCCATGGCTTTGAACCTCAATCCTCAGATGTCAACCAGGATTGATTAAAGGTCTGAGCCACCAGCGCCTGGTATGGAAATAATTTTTGATGTATCTGTACTGAACATGTACAGACTTTTTCTTATCATTAATTCTGTAAAACACAGAATAGTAAATATGTGCATAGAGATTTTTTCTTACTTTAGTAGCTATTGAAAGTAAGCTAGAGATGATTTACAAGATACTAGATGGGGGAGGGCTCATGAAAAGGATGAATGGCAAAGCAGTTAATTGACATATATGAAAATAGAAATAAGACACACTGAAATTGTTTCAAGGGTGGGGAGAATGAGAGAAGGGGCAAGGATATTTGGCTATATTGTGAGCATGTGTGGAAATGCCCCAACAACCTCCCCCTTGTATAACTACTATATGCTAATCAAGCATACCTAAGGATGCATATGTGTTTTTTGTTTTTTTTGTCGGTTGTGGGGCTTGAACTCTGGGCTTGGGCGCTGTCCTTGGGCTCTTCAGCTCAAGGCAAGCGCTCTACCACTTGAGGCACAGCACCACTTCTGGTTTCTAGTGGTTTATTGGAGATAAGAGTCTCACAGACTTTCCTGCCCAGGCTGGCTTTGTACCGTGATCCTCAGATCTCAGCCTCCTGGGTAGCTAGAACTACAGGTGTGAGCCACCAGTGCCTGGTTGCACATGTGTAATATGAACTCGGTGCCATTTTATGTGAGGTTTGGTATCTGTGGGAGGCACCCAGGGATGACTGCTCATGCTTCATGCTTTTGTCCAATTGGAAACAAGATGTTGCCAGGAGCTGGCAGGTGACTCCTATAATCCTAGCTACTCAGGAGACTGCGATCTGAGGATTGTGGTTTGAAGCCAGCATAGGCAGAAAATTCCATGAGACTTTTTTTTTGGGGGGGGGTCCGGTTGTGGGGCCTGAACTCTGGGCCTGGGCACTGTCCCTCAGCTCTTCAGCTCAAGGCTAGTGTTCTACCACTTGAGCCACAGCGCCACTTCCGGCTTTTTTCTTTTTGCTTATGTGGTGCTGAGGAATCGAACCCAGGGCCTTAGGCATGCAAGGCAAGTGCTCTACCACTGAGCACTTCCCATCCCCCTCCATGAGACTCTTATCTCCAATTAACTACCAGAAAAAACTGGAAGTGGTACTGTGGCTCAAAGTGGTAGAGTACTAGCCTTGAGTGAAAGACCTCAGGTACATCATCCAGAGTTCAAGCCCCATGAACCACAGAAAGAGAGAAGGGGGAGGGGAGAGAAAGAGAAAGAGAAAAAAAAAAGATGTTACTAGAAATTGAATGACATTTCAGGAAATCAACATACAACATAGGAGCCTCCCTGGAGCTCATCGAACCATCATCACCGTCAACTGACATGATGGATAGCTTGTCTAAGCCCATAATGAAAGGCAGCCAACTAGGATTCTTAACTGTATTGGACAAATAAGAAAACAGAGGCTCAGGGAATCAAATATACAGCAGCACCCCCTATCTTCAGGGGCAGCTTTAGCAGTCTCACTTACTTCCCGGTCCATTCTAGTCCGAAAATATTATGTGGAATGTTAGCCCAATGAGCTCCCTTCCCACAGCTTAGTACACTCCTTCCCCTCTCCACCGCTGAGCACGCTCCCTTCCTAGGTAACACTAGGCCCATTTGGTAAAGGCAGTAAATAATCAGCCTCCAACCTCCTTTACCTTGGGATGGCACTTCTCTGGGGCAGCTACCACCATAGAAGGCAGCAAGAGCTCCTTAGAGTGACCTTCAGGTCTAGGCAGCTACAAGACTCCTTAATATACTATTAGGGCAGCAGCCATAAATCCTAGTCCGCCCTGATGAAGCCCCTGGCCCTCAAGTCCATACCAGGGTCTCTGTCTCCTAGCCCCTTCTAGTCCCTCCCAAACCTCCTAGGTTATATAGGTCACCTCAGACAATACCCAGCGCATCTTCTCACTTCTCCCGTGTGAGAAGGGGTCTTGCTGGCCCCCTTCCCAGTAATCAACCTTCCTTTGTTCTCTGTACCTGGATGTCTGCATGGTTTTCTAGCAATATCTAAAATAATCTGACATGGAAAATGCCAGAAATAAACCATTCCTCAACTTTAAATTGTATACTGCTCTGAGTAGCATGGTAAAATCTCACACTGCCCCACTCGCTCCCAATCTGGGACATGAGGAACCCCTTTAACCTTAGTGTGGACCATTGTCCTGTCCTGGTTCTGTGTTTGCCCTCAGGAAGTAGCCAACAATATGTCCTAATATCTGCCTCACCCACTTAGGCCACGTATCCACATACACATCATTGCAAGAAGTTGGTTAGTTCAGTACATGAATGGGCTGAGAGACAGAGACAGAGACTACAGCATATAACTTTCATTATATTTTGCTGTTATAGTTATAATTTGATAATTCATTATTGATGCTTTTTCTTTTTTATGTCTGAGGCCAGGACTCGAATTTGGTACCTGCCACTTTTGCTCACTGGCTAGTGCTCTACCAACTGAGCTGTGCCTCTGGTTCCTAATTATTGCTACTTATATCTTTCTGTGCCTAGTTTATAAATACACTTTATCATTGATAGTTATTCATAAGAAAATCTGTGTCATGGGACATACTCCCCCAGTGATGTGGAGAATCGTGGTACAGGATAACATTACAGTTGGATGAATGTTGCTTACATCACAGGAGTCCACAGGGAAAAAAACTGGGGAGAAAATGAGGGAGGGAGGGATGCTATACAAAGAGAAATGTACTCGTTACCTGATTTATATAATTGTAATCCCTCTGTACATCGCCTTTACAGTAAAATAAAATAAATGTTGGTTATACAAGATTTTTTGTTTGTTCTAGTTATTTTGTGTGTTTGCACTTGGGCTTGAACTCAGGGATAGGGTGCTATCCCCCAGCTTTTTTGCTCTAGTGGTGATCTAGCATTTAAGCATAGCACCACTTCTGACTTTTTGGTGGTTAATGGGAAATAAGAGTCTCACATACTTTTCTGCCTGTCTGGCTTTGAACTTCAATCCTCAGATCTCAGCCTCCTAAGTAGCTAGGATTATAGGCATGAGCCACTGGCACCCAGCTCATTTTGTGTCTTCTTGACGACAGTTAAGTGTGATTGTTTCATTATTGATTTCTGATCATAGTTCCGATTGTCTGATTCTGTCACCCCATTGTCATTTGTGGTCTCTCTTGATTCTTGCTCAACATGTCATATATTTTTGTGTGCCTGGTTATCTTTTTTTTTTTTTTTACTATTTATTCTTTTTATTATGAAAACACCATACAGAGGAGTTACAATTACATGGACAAGATAATAAGTACATTTCTTTTCAAGCATTGTTGCCTCCTCCTTTGTTTCCCCTTCCCATCCCTTCCCATCTCCCCCCCATATCCCCTCGCCCCATGCCTGGTTATCTTTCATTGCTTATGGGATATTGAATAATTTTTAAACATATTTGCTAAAATAATTTGAGGCTTACATGATACTCTTTTTCCAAAAGGGTTTTCACTAGCTTTTTTTTTTCAAACACCTGAGGGCCACTCCTGGATGATTTGATCAAATTCAGAAGACTGAGGTTTTCTAGGCTACTCTGATATCTTAAATACCAGCTGAAATCCAAGCTATAGCTTGTTTCTTCCCACTTTCGCTTTCTGCTAGAGAATAGCCTTTGGAAGCCTCAGACCAAAACAGGGAAGATTTGTCAGGTTCCCTATTCGTCATAAGTTAAAAGAAATCTAGTTCTATTTCCACTCAGATCTCTACTTATAAGACTGCCAAAGTGCAACCCGAGCCTTTTTCTATTGACTAGCTTGCCTATTCAATATCAACAATTGTTCCTGGGGGGAGGAGGGAACATGGCCCCACATGTTGGGCTTATCTCTCTGGGATCCTGTCTCTTCCAAGGTCTCAGCCACTATTCTTTATTATATCATTAGTGCTTTGGTAACTTTTAAGCCATTTCTGAACTTTCTACAACTTATTTATGTATCTTCACAAATGCAGAAGCATAGGAATAGTATATGTAAAGGCCTAGAGGTCACAAAACCTTTGAGTAGAACAGCCAGGCCTGCAACCAGAGAGAAATTTGCTTCAAATCCCAGATTCGTTCTTCTATAGATCACTCACTGCTTAGTCCAGGTTGTGATGATATAGATAGATCAAAATACAGATCAAAAGCAGGCACTGGTGGCTCATGCCTGCAATCCTAGCTACTCAGGATCTGAGGATCACAGTTTGAAGCCAGTCTAGTCAGGAAAGTCCGGAGAGAATCTCAACTCCAATTAACACAACAAAACCAGGAGTGGAGCTGTGACTCAAAGTAGTAGAGCACTAGCCTTGAGCAGAAAAGCTCAGTGCCCAGGCCCTGAGTTAAAGCCCCCACATCCAACCAAAAAGAAAGAAAGAAAGAAAGATAGATAGATAGATAGATAGATAGATAGATAGATAGATAGATAGATAGATAGAAATATGGATAACAGTTAATAATTCTCAAGCCTTTACTAGGCATGCTGCACTAAAAGCTTCAGATTTTCTTTTTTCTTTTTCTTTTTTTTTGATCCAGTCATGGGGCCTGAACTCTGGGCCTGGGCGCTGTCCCTCAGCTCTTCAGCTCAAGGCTAGCGCTCTACCACTTGAGCCACAGCACCACTTCCGGCTTTTTTTCTTTTTGCTTATGTGGTGCTGGGGAATCGAACCCAGGGCCTCAGGCATGCAAAGCAAGCGCTCTACCACTGAGCCACATTCCCAGCCTCAGATTTTCTTTAAACTCATTTAGTCCTCAAAAGAAAAATCCTATGAATTAGGTATTTATATCATTTCTTTATATATATTAAGAAACAAATGAACATGGAAATTAGGGAACTAGCCCAAGGCCACATAGCTAGCAAGGAGTGAGCTGGAATTCAAACTTGGGAATCCAACTCCAGTTTCAAACAAAAGTAATCTGTGGCCAAGGGCTGAGAATCACCAATCTTACCACAGGGTCTCAAAACCACACCTCAGTCCCAGGACTGGGGGTTCCTCAAAGCTGAGCCCCTCATCACTTTCACCCTGCAACCACCTGGAATCCAGATGTTACAAAGTCCTCTTCCGTCAGCTCCAGGTATCTGGAGGGGAGTGTTCAACTCTGTGAACTGCAGCCATCCTTAACAGCCTCCATCCTATGTTTATCTCCAGAGAGATCAGAACAGTTTACAGGCTAATCAGTGTTCCCGCCAGCCTCATAAATTAGGAGACAAAGGTGGGGCCAACAGGGGAAATACTTTATTACAGCCATTTTGCAAAAATACATTCCTAGCCACTGTGGCTGAGTCATTCACAGATCACAATCCAACACCCAGTCCCTTCAGCCCCCCTGTTTTCCTTTCTGCAGTGGGGGGACTTTACACCACAGAGAAAGCCACTTCTAAGAAATATGCAAGGGCCAGGCACCGATAGTTCATGCCTGTAATCCTAGCTACTCAGGAGGCTGAGATCTGAGGACCACCAGTCTAAGCACTAGCCAGGGCAAGAAAGTCTGTGAGACTCTTATTTCCAATTAACCACCAGAAAACCGTAAGTGGTGCTGTGATTCAAAGTGATAGAGCTCTAGCCTTGAGCAAAAAAAAGCTCAGGGACAGAGCCCAGGCCCTGAGTTCAAGCCCATGACCAAAAAAATAAATAAAAATTTAAAATTTAAATAAATATATGTGTACGTGTGTGTGTGTGTGTGTGTGTGTGTGTGTGTGTGTGTGTGCAAGGAAGGCTTTGGGCCTCCCACCAAAGGGGAGCTGGTGGTCAGGGAGACAGGTGTACATTGGATGGTTGAGCCTCCCTATGGATTGAGGGATTTCACCTCAGTAAATATTCAGCCATAAATTATATTATAGTCCCAGATGCCATTGGCTGAACAGTCATCCCTTTTCCAAGGCCCTTGCATGCATTCTTTCACTGACTCTTCCAAAGACTGTCTCAGTAGCATCCCTTCTATATTAGGAAGCTGGGGCTCAGGAGTAAAACACTTGTACACCCACCTACTTGGGGAGCAACAGACTCTGTGTATGTGTGTGTGTGTGTGTGTGTGTGTGTGTGTGTGTACACCAGGACACCAGGAAGAGCAGAGAGTTTCTCTGAAAACAGCTGGGTAGGCCCAGGTTGCCATGGCAACGAGACAGTCCTGCCCCACCCCCCAGATGACCATGTGGGTGATGTGTGCCCCAGGGTCACATTCTGCGTCTGTTACTCTCTTCTCTTGGCTACAGGGTGGCACAAAGGTCAGTTGTGATGAGGGAGACCCTACAGGCCCTGACCTCCATGTCAGCTCAGGATGAAGGAAGGAGCCCACCTCTGGGAAGGGGGTGCTGGAAGGCGGAAAACACTGCTCAGTGGTATGATCAGAGAGGAAATCCCTGGCCCCAGCAGGTCTCATCTCTCCACAAGTCCCTCTGCCTGAAATTCCTCAGGGTAAAAGAAATACAACCTTTTACCAAATGTGTATACTCCCAGGAAGGGAGCTCAGTGTTTGTCCACTGTAATTTGTTATTCCATAAAGGTATTTTTCTGTTTTGTGATTTTGTACCGGTACTGACCAGTGCTTGAACTCAAGGCCTTATGGTCTGGCTTAGCTTTTCCTACTCAAGACTTGATACTCTACCCCTTGAGCCACACCTCCAACTTGAAGCTTTTTGCTGATTAATTGGAGATAAGAGTCTCGTGGGTATGTCTTCCCAGGCTGGCTTTGAACTGGGATCTCAGCCTTAGAAATCAGATCTTAGGGGCTGGGAAGATGGCCCAGTGGTAGAGTGCTTGCCTTGCATGCGTGAGGCCCTGGGTTGGATTTCTCAGCACCACATAAGCAGAAAAAAGCCAGAAATGGTGCTATGGCTCAAGTGGCAGAGCGCTGGTCTTGAGCTGAAGACCTGAGGGACAGTGCCAAGGCCCAGAGTTCAGGCCCCACAACTGACCAAAAAAAAAAAAAAAGAAAAGAAAAGATCAAAAAGCTGCCAATGGAGGTTTGACTTAAGTGGTAAAGATACAGCCTTGAACAAAAAAGCCAAGAAGGTTGAGGCCCTGGGTTCAAGCTCTAATACTGGCATCAATAAAAAATAAATAAATAGGGGGCTGGGAAGGTGGCTCAGTGGTAGAGCGCTTGCCTTGCATGCCTGAGGCCCTGGGTTTGATTCCTCAGCACCACATAAGCAAAAAG
>NW_012267222.1:16934828-16978680 GCF_000151885.1 Dipodomys ordii
ACAATTACATGGGCAAGATAATGAGTACATTTCTTATCAAGCATTGTAGCCTCCTCCTTTGTTTCCCCTTCCCATCCCTTCCCATCCTCCCCCTGCCCCCCCCCCCACCTTGTTTGATATTTTTTGTCAGTTGTGGGGTTTGAACTCTTGGCCTGGGCACTGTCCCCTAGCTCTTCAACTCAAGGCTACCACTTGAGCCACAAGCACTACTTCCAGCTTTTTCTGTTTATGTGGTGCTGAGGAATTGAACCCAGGGCCTCATGTACACCAGGCAAGCTTTCTACCACTGAGCCACCTTCCCAGCCCAAAACTATGGTTTCTGTACCTGATTAATGTCCCAAAATAAAGTGGCTACCTTAAATTCTTAATGGATTAAAAAAAAACATGTTTAATCTGAACTTTTTTGGAGAGTTGTAGGAATGGGGGACTCTGGGACTTCAACTCCAAGGCCTGGATGTTGTCCTACAGCTTGGTGCTCTACCACTTGAGCTGTGGCTCCAAGTCCAGCTTTTTGCTGGTTCTGGGCCAGGGCCCAGGTACAAACTGTGATCCTCAAATTTCAGCTTCCTGAGAGAAACTAAGATTATAGGCATGAGCCACTAGAGCCTAACTAGTTCAATTCTTGATGTTTTACAAAGAGCTCTGTACTTGAGTACTTTATTACATGAACAATCTTAGAAAACCACTGGATTCCCATGGTGAGCTTTGCTAACAGTTATTTACCTCTAGCCATGCCCCAGACTCGATGTATCATGGTGGCTGTTCATCATGGAGCTGGAACATTCTGCTGCCTGGTGGTAATATGATTTAGATTGGATCCTCAGCTCATCCGTCACTCACGTGTGTATAGAGATGTAATATCAGTCAGATAAAGGACAATGCACACTATCATTCATAGTACACAATCCTTGATACTGACAATCAATGACTATGTAATTGCTTTATGTATTTATTATACCATACTTTTACTGTCATTTGAAACTATATTTTGATTATTATTTTAAAAATTACAGCATAGGGCTGAGAAGGTGGCTCAGTGGTACAGCGCTTGCCTTGCATGCCTGAGGCCCTGGGTTCGATTCCTCAGCACCACATAAGCAAAAAGAAAAAAGCCGGAAGTGGCGCTGTGGCTCAAGTGGTAGAGCTCTAGCCTTGAGCTGAAGAGCTGAGGGACAGCGCCCAGGCCCAGAGTTCAGGACCCATGACCGGACCCAAAAAATAAATAAATAAATAAAAAATTACAGCATAGCCTCAGGCAGGCTCTTCAGGAGATATCCCACAAAAGAAGGGTGTGTTATCATAAAAATGACATCTCCATGCATCTTCTTGTCCCCAAACACTTCAAGAGGGACAGAAATGAGGGCTTGAAGACAGAGCAATTGGTGATCTTGACCCTGTGTAAGCCTGTAGGCTACTATGAATGGTTGTATCTTGGGATTTTGTGTGTATGTGTTTTGTGCTTTGGTGTGTGTGTGTGTGTGTGTGTGTGTGTGCACGCGTGCGCACATGCACCTGTGCGTCTGTACATGTGCCCTCATGCACGCCCCTACTGGGGCTTGAACTCAGGGCCTGGGTGCCATTCTTTTGCTTTTGCACTCAAGGCTGGTGATCTACCACTTGAACCACAGCTCTACTTCTGGCTGGGTAATTGGACATGAGAGTCACTTGAACTTTCCTTTTCAGGCTGGCCTTAAACTGCAATCCTCAGATCTCAGCCTCCTGAGTAGTTTAGAATTATAAGTGTGAGCCACTGCTATCCAGCTTCGCTTTTAACAAAAATAAATTAATTAAAAAGAAAAATGTTAAGAAGTAAAAAAAAATTAATCTTAGAAAAAGAAAACCTCAGGCCTGGGAAGGTGGCTCAGTGTTAGACTGCTTACCTCGCATCCACAAGGCCCTGGGTTCCATTCCTCAGTACCACCTACACAGAAAAAGCCAGAAATGGTTCTGTGACTCAAGAGGTAGAGTGCTAGCCTTGAGCAAAAAGAAGCTCAGGGACAGTGCCTGGCCTTGAGTTCAAGCCCCAGGACTGGCAAAAAAAAAAAGAAAGCTCAGAATAAAAATGCAAAGGAGAAAATCTGAAGCAGGGTGCTTATGGGTTCATGCCTATAATCCTAGCTACTCAGGAGGCTGAAATTGGAGAATCATGGTTCGAAGCCAGACTGGACAGAAAAGTCCCCATGAGACATTTATCTCCAATTAACCACTCAAAAACCAGAAGTGGTGCTGTGGCTCAAGTGGTAGAGTGATAGCCTCAAGCACAAAGAGGCTCAAGACCTTGAGTTCAAGCCCTACCACTGACAAAGAGATAGACAGAGAGAGAGAGAGAGAGAGAGAGAGAGAAAGAAAGAAAATTTGTGTACAACTATTTAATAGATGTTTTAAACTAAGTGATATTGCTGGGAAGGTGGCTCAGTAGTAGAGCGCTTGTCTTGTATGCATGAGGCCCTGGGTTCAATTCCTCAGCACCACATAAGCAAAAAGAAAAAAGCCGGAAGTGGTGCTGTGGCTCAAGTGGTAGAGTGCTAGCCTTGAGCTGAAGAGCTGAGGGACAGCGCCCAGGCCCAGAGTTCAGGCCCCACGACCGGACCCAAAAAAAAAAAAGTGATATTACAAAAAAAATTGAAACTTTTTTCAAATTACGAAAAGGAAATTTAAGCCAAAAAGTATATAAAGCAAAACAAAACAAAACAAAACTGACAAACCATGTAGTAATGCATGGCTGTAATTTCAGCACTTGGGAGACTGAGGCAGCAAAGATGGAGAGTTCATCACTAGCCTAGACTACACAGAAAGATCCTTTCTCAAAATATCAAGATTTGGAAAAAGAAGAAAGGTTATAAACTAAGGTGTGTGTGTGTGTGTGTGTGTGTGTGTGTGTGTCTGTGTGTCTGTGTGTGTGTGTGTGTGTGTGTGTGTGTGTGTAGGTCCCAGGGCTGGTCACCACTTGAGCCACAGCTCCACTCCTGGCTTTTTTTGGTAGTTTTAGTGGAGATGAGTCACACAGCCTTTCTTGCCTGGACTAGCTTCAAACTGTGATTCTCAGATCTCAGCCTCCTGAGGAGCAAGGATTATAGGCATGAACCACCTGCACCCAGCTAAACCAAGATTAATTGGAAAAAAAATGCTTTCACACACACACACACACACACACACACACACACCCCATTGTGTTACAGCACAGGTTGGTAGCCTAAGTACAATAGTCTATATCACCTAGCCTAGCTGTGTAACAAGCTACTCCATCTGGTTTTGGTAAATATAATGTTCTTACACAATGACAGATCATGGGCCCCAACAGCTGTGAGATCATCTAACCATTCGACTCGACGAACATTTATTTCCTGAGAAACAGCTGTTCTCTACGAAGCTGACTTTCTTCAAACATGTTCCAGGGGCATCGACTTCAGCACAAAAGAATACCAAAGAGGGCCGGGCGCCAGTGGCTCACGTGTAATCCTAGCTACTCAGGAGGCTGAGATCTGAGGATCAAGGTTCAAAGCCAGCCTGGGCAGGAAAGTCCATGAGACTCTTATCTCCAATAAACCACTAGAAAACCAGAAGTGCCGCTGTGGCTCAAGCAGTAGAGCGCTCACCTTGAGCTAAAGAACGCAGGGACAGTGCCCCACAACTGACAAAAAAAAAAAAAAGAATACCAAAGGGGTTGGGGGATGTGGCTTAGTGGTAGAGTGCTTGCCTAGCATGCATGAAGCCCTGGGTTTGATACCTCAGTACCACATACACAGAAAAAGCCAGAAGGCGAACTCTGACTCAAGTGGTAGAGTGCTAGCCTTGAGCAAAAAGAAGCTCAGGGACAGTGCTCCAGCCCTGAGTTCAAGCCCCAGAACTGGCGCGCGCACACACACACACATCTGTGTGTATCTGTGAACTTGAACCTGAGGCCTCACCACTTGGTCCACAAATGTCTATAGGATCTAATTGTGTTTTCATATGTGTGTGTTTCAACCATGGGGCTTGAACTCAAGGGCCTAGGCACTGTCTCTGAGTGGTTTTTTTGTTTTTTTGCTCTGAGATCTTCAGCCCAAGAGTAACATTCTACCACTGGAGTCACAGTACCACTTCCGGTTTTCTGGTGGTTAATTGAAGCAGGGGCACAAAGAGAGAAGTATTAAATGAAGAAGCAGTTAACACTCCATGCAGGGGCTGGACCAGGAGTTCTCTGACATCAGAAGGCACAGAGCACCCAGAAAGCCAGCACAGCACCAACCAGAAACTTCTCCCTGACCACAAGCTCATCGTGAATGTGTACAGCCAGAAGAAAAAGAGAAAGACCAATAAGTATGGAGGGGAAAGCTGGAGTCATGGAAAAGGAGGAAGAGATGAGAGAAGCCATGGATTGTGGGTCTCATCTCTAGAAGGTTCTCAAGATGGGCCACAGGACTGTCCATGTCTCTTTCCAGTCATCAATGAGGAAATAGTAGTAAGCAAAGACAGAGGCCATGCAATGGGAGAGGATGGTCCTGGAGCTGGAAGAAAGCCACCAAGCCCCCAGGGGCCACGTTGCTTATCTCAGGCATGGGATTTAGTGTACTGTTTGCCTCTCATGAAGAGCCAGCCTGGCTAAAATCCACAGCCATGACACCATCCTGTCTTCTCAGGCTGGATTTCCCATGACCGACTCATCTCTTCAGGACCTTGGAACTAACGTAGTGCCCAAGGCACAAGTACATGGTTTATTGGTGCAAATATAATGGTGCTTTCACTTTTAGAAAAGTGAGGGGAGGTATGGCTGATCCCCAGAGCAAAGGACATCAGGAAGAGGAGAGAGATTTTCTGAAACTAGTAAGGTAGATAGAGACTGAAAAAAGATTTTTCAATGGGGCTGGGAAGGTGGCTCAGTGGTAGAGCACTTGCCTTGCATGCATGATGCCCTGGGTTCGATTCCTCAGCACCACATAAGCAAAAGCAAAAGAAAAAAGCCGGAAGTGGCGCTGTGGCTCAAGTGGTAGAGCGCTAGCCTTGAGCTGAAGAGCTGAGGAACAGCGCCCAGGCCCAGAGTTCAGGCCCCACGACCGGAGCCAAAAAAAAAAAAAATGAAAGATTTTTCAAAAATCATTATTCATCAAGTCACCCCAATAAATAGGAATAGAAAATGACTGTTGATCCTTGTTGAGTGATTATAAAGCACCGAGAACATCACATGATCAATTTCATACTTACTCAAACCTTGTCAATATAGTTTATTTGCTTCCACATTTTACTATATCACATGTATGTTTTTTCAATAGTTTTCTTCCTCTTCCTCCTCCTTTCTTCTTCCTCCTCCTCCTCCTACTTCCTCCACCTCTTTCTCCTTTCTTATTTCTTTTCCTCTTCTCTTCTTTTCCTCCTCCTCCTCCTCCCCCTCCTTCTCCTCCCCTTCTTCTTTCTTCTCTTATCCTCAAAACAACCTTGAAGTATCTGGTGTTAGGGGTGGGGCGGGTTCTTCCAATGAAAACCCAGAGACGCAGAAGATTCACTGCTTAAACCACACCGCCAAGTGGTAGGGCTAGGATTTGAATCAGGGTGGACTAGCAGTGAGGTGTGTGATTTCACACACTGCCTGCTTTGTCCCTGCCCACCTGCTGTCCTTTGCTGTGTGCTATGGAAGAGGAGTGGTGAACTGAACGCTCCCAGGCTGTCTAGTGTCTGGGCCAGGTGCAGCGGTTACTACAAATGGCCACAGGGGTCCTTGTTTCCACATTACCAAACACTAGAATCTCATGAACGTCACGCTATTCAAGCTCAACCACAATTCAATTTGAACTGGATGTCCATTTTTGTTGTTGTTTGTTTTGTTTTTGGTGCTGGTACTAGAGGATGAACTCAGGAACTGGGAGCTATTCCTTAGCTTTAAGTTTCCAGGCTAGCACTCCACCACTCAAGCCACACCTCTACCTCTGGCTTTTTGCTGGTTGATTGGAGATAAGGGGTTTTTTTAGATTTGACTGCCCAGGACTGGCTTCAAATCACAATCCTCAGATCTCAGCCTCCTGAAGAGCTATGGTTAGAAGTGTGACACACCAGTTAAATAGGGCAAACAGTAAGAGGCATTTATTTTATTACTTTAATTATTTATTAATTTTCCTTTCCCTCCATTCTCCCCATGTACTTCTGTTCTTCTTGCCCACCACCAGCACTAGAATTGATTTGGATCCATTTCCATCTAATTTTCTCTCCTTTTATGTGGATACATGTGTAAATTTGAAAAAAAAATGTCTATCTTGTTGGTTTGTGTTGTTTGGAATCACACAAATGGAATTGTTACAAATCTCACTCTTTCCTACTTTTTCCCTCAACACTTGCTTCCTATGATAGCTATTCTTTTTCATTATGTATTATTATTATGTAGTTGTACAAAAGGGTTACAATTCCATATGTCAGGTTAGGAGTACAATGCTTCTTGGACAGTGCCCCCCTTCTTCATTCTTTCTCCGATTTTCCCCTCCTGTCCCAACCTACGAGGTAGATAGTTCATTTCTTACATAATATATATTGAATACAATAATTGAATTTGTTCATCTTTCCTCTCTCCATTCCTGTGCCGCCCCCCCTTACCCACTCCCCAAACATGTTTCCATTTCCTAATGAATTTTTTTGTTTTGTTTTGTTTTTGTCAGCTGTGGGGCTTGAACTCTAGACCTGGGTACTGTCCCTGAGCTCTTCAGCTCAAGGCTAGCGCTCTACCACTTGAGCCACAGCACCGCTTCTGGTTTTCTGGTGGTTAATTGGAGATAACAGTCTCACAGAGTTTCCTGCCTGAGCTGGCTTTGAACTGAGATCCTCAGATCTCAGCCTCTTAAATAGCTAGGATTACGGCGTGAGCCACTGGTGCCCAGCTTAATGTTTATGTTTTAAATGTATTTGATTATTATTTTTTGCTTCTGTGGTACTAAGGAATTGAATACAGAACTTCATGCATGCTAGGCAAGCACTCTACTACCACTAAGACATGTAATATTTATTTTTGATAAACAGTTAGGTCTTTGGACTCTTCCCCTACGTATACCCTCCTTTAGTCGGTTTGTATGTGTGTAAATGCATTAAGCCCTATATGTATTATCACATATGTTTGTATTTTAGATCTAATTTCCACATATGAGAGAAAACAGGCACCCTTTGTCCTGTTAAGCCTAGTTTCACTTAACATGATTTGTTCTAGGTCCATCCATTTCCTTGCAAGTGACATACTATGTTCTTTCTAATAAACAAGTTAAATTCCACTGCGTGTATGTACTGCTCATTCTTGATCCACTTACCAGTTCTATGGCATCAGCAGTGAACGTGGGTGTGCAAGTGCCTTTACTACATCCTAACTTGTAATATTCTGGGTAAATGTACAGGAGTGGTATGGCTGGGTCATACTTCTATGTTCTATGTTCAATTTTTTTTGTTTTGTTTTGCTTTTTGTTTTTTGACAGTCCTGGGGCTTGAACTTAGGGTCTGGGCACTGTCCCTAAGATTCTTTAGCTCAAGACTAGCACTCCACCACTTGAGCCAAAGTGCTACTTCTGGCTCTTTTTGTTTATGTAGCACTGAGAAATCAAACCCAGGGCTTCATGCATGCTAGGCAAGCACTCTACCACTAAGCCACATTCCAAGTCCTATATTTAGCTTTGTTGTTGTTGTTTTGTCAGTTGTGAGGCTTGAACTCTGGGCCTGGGTGCTGTCCCTCAGCTCTTCAGCTCAATATGAGTGCTCTACTGCTTGAGCCACAGCACCACTTCTGGTTTTCTAGTGGTTTATTGGAGATAAGAGTCTCATGGACTTTCTTGCCTGGGCTGGCTTTGAACCATGATCCTTAGATCTCAGCCTCCTGAGTAGCTAGGATTACAGGTTTGAGCCACTGGCACCAGATTTATGTTTAGTTTTTTGAGGAACCTCCAAACTACCTTCCAGCGTGGTGGAACCAGTTTACATTCCCACCAACTGTGCAATAAGGTTCTTTTTTTCCCCACATCCCTACCAGCACCTATTACCATTTGACTTCTCGATGCTGGCCAGTCTTATTGGGGTGAAATGAAATTTGAGATCTATTCTTATTGTTACATGTAAGTCTGGATTGTAGCTAGGTGCCACAATCCTGTATAGAGGCTCACACCTGTACTCCTACCTAGTCAAGAGGCTGAGACCTAAGGATTTCCATTTGAAGCCAGCTTAAGCAGATAAATCCAAGAAACACTTATCTCCAATTAATCAGCAAAAGCCAGGCGCCAGTAGCTTGCACCATAATCCTAGCTACTCAGGAGGCAGAGATCTGAGGATTGCAGTTCAAAGCCAGCCCAGGCAAGAATGTCTGTGAGATTCTTACCGCCAATAAACCACTAGAAACTGGAAGTAGCATTGTAGCTCAAGCAGTAGAGCATTCACCATGAGCTGAAGAGCTGAGGGACAGCGCCCAAGCCCAGAGTTCAAGCCCCATGACCAACAACAACAAAAAAAAAAAACGGTTCCAGGGCTGGGAAGGTGGCTCAGTGGTACAGCGCATGCCTTGCATGCCAGAGGCCCTGGGTTCGATTCCTCAGCACCACATAAGCAAAAAAGAAAAAAAAAGCCGGAAGTGGCGCTGTGACTCAAGTGGTAGAGCGCTAGCCTTGAGCTGAAGAGCTGAGGGATAGCGCCCAGGCCCAGAGTTCAGGCCCCATGACCGGACCCAAAGAAACAAAAAAAACAAAAACAAAAAAAGGTTCCAATTAACCAGCAAAAAGCCAGAAGTGGAGGTATGACTCAAGTGGTAGAGTACCAGCCTTGAGTGAAAAAGTTAAGTAGGAGTATGAGGTCCGAGATTCAAGCCCCAGTACTGGCACATAAAAAATTAGTATGGATTGTTAGCTCTGGAATGTATACAGCAGTTCACTGGGAGTCTCAGTATGGCAGACATTTAGGGAGCTCTACCTTGTGGTTCTCCCAACAGTCTGGGATTGTGACATCAATCTTTGATAGATGTCAAGACAATCTCATGGCTGTATTTATTTATACTTTTCTGGTTATTATTGAGATCAAAGATATTTATAGATATATAATTTTTAACTTGCTATTTATATACTAATTTGCTATTTGGGTTTCTCCTGTGAATTCCTGTACATACCTTTTATCCATTTTTCTACTATAGTAACTTCTACTTTTTTTCTTGCAGATAGAGGAGTTTCTTGTAGAGTCTAGAAGAATATTGTCCAATCCAAAGGTAATATGAGGGCTGGGAAGGTGGCTCAGTGGTAGAGTGCTTGCCTTGCATGCATGAGGCCGTGGGTTTGATTCCTCAGCACCACATAAGCAAAAAAGAAAAACCGGAAGTGGCGCTGTGGCTCAAGTGGTAGAGCACTAGCCTTGAGCTGAAGAGCTGAGGGACAGCGCCCAGGCCCAGAGTTCAGGCCCCACAACTGGACCAAAAAAAAAAAAAAAAAGGTAATATGAGACATATTTGTAATTAAAATGTTTCTAATAGACACATTGGAAAAGTAAGAGGAAATAAGTGAAATTAATTTTACTAATACATTTTATTTAATCCAATATATCTAAAATATTGAAACATGATGGAATCAGCATAAAATTATATAGAAATAATGCATTCGTTTGTGCACAGTAGGACTTTGGCTCTGGTATGTATTTTATATTTATTAGCACATCTCAGTTTGCATGAGGTCACTTATACAGTATCCAATAGGCCCATGTATCCAGTGGCAACTCAGGTCTAAAATCTAAATATTAATTTTTTTGGCAATGTTGAGACTTGAACCCAAGGCCTTATATATGGTGGGCAAGTATTCTACCACTGAGCTACAGTCAGTCTCTATACCCTATATTTTAATTACCTCTTGGCTTTAGGTTTAAAACTACCTTCTCTGTCAGCTACCAATGGCTTATGCCTATAATTCTAGTAACTCAGGAGGCTAACATCTCAGAATGGTGGTTCTAAGATAATCCAGGCAGGAAAGTCTGTGAGACTCTTATCTCCAATTAAACATCAAAAAGCCAGAAATGGTAGAGCACTCACCTTGAGCTAAAAAACTCAAGGATAACACTCAGGCCCAGAGTTCAAGCCTCACAACCAACAAAAGAAAAAAGAAAAGAAAGAAAGTAGGTATCCAACTTTGTTTTTCTTTTTCTTTTTTATCTTTTTCTTTTTGTCAGTTGTGAGGCTTGAACTCTGGGCCTGGGCGCTGTCCCTCAGCTCTTCAGCTCAAGGCTAGTGCTCTACCACTTGAGCCACAGTGCCACTTCTTTTTCTGTTTATGTGGTGCTGAGGAATCAAACCCAGCACTCTACCACTGAGCCACCTTCCCAGCCCCCAACTTTGTTTTCTTCTTACATAGTGAGTCACTTTCCCCTATACCACCTGCTAAAGTCTGTCATTTCTGTCCTCATTTGCTCATCCACACCTATCATGCATCAGTTTCTCATGCACGTATGAATCGCCTTATGAACTCTGTGCTCTGGGACTGAATCACCGCCAGGAATTTTGGACAACTTGGCCTAAGTCATCCAAATAATGTTAGAGTCATAATTTGAACACTGATATATGATGCTGTGCCAATCCACAATATCAGTGGTTCCATGTATCAGAAACTAGATTACAATATATGGAACAAGAGAGTCTATTTTCTCATGTAGCAAGACTTCTAGAGATAGACCATCTGGCAGAGGTAGGTGGCTTCATTTCTCCACTAGGGGTCCATGTGCCTTCTATCTTTCCCATCAGCCATGTGGCTTTTCTCCTCTTGGTGGCAAGGTGGCTGCCATACCTCCAGAAATTGGTCTTCCTTTCAAGAAAGAAGAGGAAAAGAATAAAACAGAAGTGTCCCTTTAGTGAGAAGATTGGACTTGACCATAATCACAGACAGGCATAGGGTATTGATGACAGACAGACAGACATAGCGTGTCCTCGTATGCACAGGGCAAGCAGACCAAAGGAATGAGCGTTAAACAAGGAAATGGTTGACAAATCCTAAGGCCAGAGGGCTGGTGGCCTATCTTAAGGTCCAGTGAGATAGCATGACACCCACTTTTAGGACCCCAAAAATGATCAACAAATGACTCACCCACGGATCTAGTTTCTCTCCAAGTTCAGCAAACAAGATAGCACCACCTTGCTCCCTGTCCAACTATAATGTGAAGATGAAATGAGATTTGTGAAAGGGCCTCTATTGGACTCTTGGGGGGTTTTTTGTTTTGTTTTGTTTTGGTCAGTCGTGGGCTTGAACTCTGGGCCTGGGCACTGTCCCTGAGCTCTTCAGCTCAAGGCAAGCACTCTACCACTTAAGCCACAGCACCACTTCCAGTTTTCTAGAGATAAGAGTCTCACAAAGTTTCCTGCCTGGGCTGGCTTTGAACCATGATTCTCAGATCTCAGCCTCCTGAGTAGCTAGGATTATAGGCGTTAGCCACCAGCACCAGGCTTTATTGGACTCTTGTAAACAGAGTCCACCCATACTGATAAAATTGGAGAGCAACAGAAGTATAAAGATTGTTCTGTGGCTCTACATCAGTGTTTATGTAAAGGGCATACATTGAACTTCCCCACAATCAGATATAAGAAAATATTCCTTCTCTAAATTAGTTAATGAGCCCCACCTACCTGGCTACTGGAAAATTCCCTATTGGTCTTCTTCTTTTTTGTTTGTTTCAGAGGCACTCTTCTCTAGGGTTATGTGAAAGTCCTCAGTAGCTCCTGAAGAATAAGGGGGCTCATTCCTACACTCTGCTAGGCCTCTGTGTGGCCTACCTTGAAGGCGGCATTTCTGGAACCTTGGAACCAAGCTGGAGCACAAACAATCCATCACCTTAGCCAGAGGCCAGGGGTCTCCGTGCCAGAGCTCCGAGCCTCCTCAGCTCATCCCATAATCATACCCATCAGAGCTCTGCAAACTGCACTTTTTTTCCTTTGTTATACCAAAGTTGGAGCTTGAATTCAGGACCTAGGTGCTATCCTTTAACTTTTTCACCCAAGGTTGGTGCTTTACTACTTGAGCAACTCTACACTTCTGGCTTTTTGATAATTAGAGGTAAGAATCTCACAGACTTTCCTGGCTAGGCTGGCTTTGAACTGTGAACCCTCAGATCCCAGCCCTCTGATCAGTTAGAATCACAGGTATTAGTCATTTGCACACATACTTGTTCTATTCTTTGTAGTCTGTCAAATTCTCAACTCTTCCTGCTAAGGGCTGCCTGTGGCTCACTCCATCTGTCCCCACCCTTAGAACCTGATCTTCTCAAACAATCCCACTCTGGCCACCCAAATCCTAGGCAGACCGGGGTGGGGGGGGTGGTCACAGAAGGGGACACTCTGATTTAAGAGGTTCTGCTTCTGGCTACTTTCTTGGGATGGAGAAGGCTTGAATAAAAATACAAGCTATTGGACTGGGAAGGTGGCTTAGTGCTAAAGTGCTTACCTAGCATGCATGAAGTCCTGGGTTCAATTCCTCAGCACCACATAAACAGAAAAAATAAAATAAAACAAATGGCACTGTGGTTCAAGTGGTAGAGTATACTAGCTTTAAACAAAAGCAGCTCAGGGACAGTGCCCAGACCCTGAGTTCAAGCTTCAGGACTAGCCAAAAGACAAAACAAAACAAAAAAACCAAGCTATTAATAGTCCCATAAATCATTACCCAGACACATTAATACGTGCTTCATACTCCTTAAGCAAATATGGTCTACAGTGAGATTAGATGGAGTTCAAACTTCTTTTTTAAAAGAGTCGTATTTTATCTTGCTTCTATGTTCTCATTTTTAAATAAGAGATTCAAATTGGTTTTCAAACAAACAGTGTCTGAGCCGGGCACTGGTGGCTCACGCCTGTAATCCTAGCTACTCAGGAGGCTGAGATCTGAGGATCACGGTTCAAAGCCAGCCCGGGCAGGAGAGACTGAGGCTCCTATCTCCAATAAACCACCAGAAAACCGGAAGTGGCGCTGTAGCTTAAGTGGTAGAGCGCTCGCCTTGAGCTGAAGAGCTGAGGGACAGCGCCCAGGCCCAGAGTTCAAGCCCCACGACCAACAAAAAAAAAAAAAAAAAACGAAACAAACAGTGTCTGGCTGGAAACTAACACAATAACCCCATGCTGCTGATCACATGTATGGAGTATATGTGTACACCGTTATATGTTATAGACAGTGATAGACAATTTGCTCCAGAAAAGTTAGAATGAGTTTGTGACTTTAAATGAGCACCATTATCCCACAATACTGTGAAACTTTGGAAATTATATAATCACTTAATCACAATTTTTTAAAAAACCCACCAGAAAACTAGAAGTGGCGCTATGGCTCAAGTAGATAGAACATGAGCCTTGAGCTGAATTGCTCAGGGACAGCTCCCAGGCCTAGAGCTCAAGCCCCACGACTGACAAAAAAAAGAGAGAGAGAGAGAGAGAGGTCTTTCATGTGACTGTTTCTAACATATTTATAAGATTATGTCTTTGTTGCTTTGTATGTCCCTCCCCTGCTTTCACTATATATGATGTTGGTGTATGTGGAGGGGAAGGGAAAAAACAAATCGTTAAAACAAGGATACAGGAGGACCCATAGCAACAATGAGATATACAAGTTGTTATATTAAAAAAAGAACTTTACAACTCTGGGGGGAGGATACGAAGGGATAGGAAGGGGAAACAAAGGAGGAGGCTACAATGCTTGATAAGAAATGTGCTCATTATCTTACCGATGTAATTGTAACCCCTCTGTACAGTATTTTCACAATATATATATATATATATATATATATATATATATAAAGAGTTGTATTTTATCTTGCTTCTATGTTCTTATTTTTAAATAAGAGATTCAAATTGTTTTTCAAACAAACAAACAGTGTCTGGCTGGAAACCAACACTATCAGCCATGCACTCTGGACCTGGGTTCGAACACCAGCCAGGACCAAGAGGATAAAAATTTCCTCAGCTGCTGCTAGTTCAGTTGTTTTTAGGAATCCAGTCCATTTGGTAGAGGACACTTGGGTAATGCTGACCTGGCAGTGTAAAGACAAACCCCACTGGAAGTTAGCAACAAAAGGATCGTATTCCACTCACCACCCCTTGTCCATCCCCCCCCCACACACACACTTTAGCCTCCTATGTGGAAAATAACTCGTCGCTCCTTCCATTTCTTTTTTAGTGTTAGCCGTTTATTGAAGAGGCCAAGGTCAGTGTCAAGGGGAAAAAAAAAAAAACAACAACCCTGGTGATTTTCCCTGTGACGCAGGAGCGGGGCTACAAAGCAGGACTTTACTCTGCCATGGAAATAAATCTCCCGGAGGCCCCAGGACAGAGGAGAAGCCTGGCTGCCTGGTGACAGCTGGTCTTTTTCTTTCCTTCCTTTTGTTTTCACATTGCTGGACATCAAACCCAGGGCCTCAGAGATGTTAGACAAATGCCCTGTCACTAACTATACCCCATTTCTGGTTTTTGGCTGTTTACTGGTTTGTTTTGTTTTGGTTTGGTTTGGTTTGGTTCATAAAAGAAAAATCAAGGTTGATGATCTAAGGATAGAAGAGAGGGAAGAAATGGGTGGAGCCCATTCCCAGGAAAGGGATTTGCAAAGCTCACCACCAAGTTGGTGCTCAGATGGGCTCAGAGGATGACCAACCTCAGAGGGGGCTGGGGGCTGAACCTGGGTCCACAGAAAGGTTGGTGAATGTGGCCAGGGAGAAGTTAGGCCCACCGTCTGATACGACATTTTATGGTGTGGTGCACATGTGCAATTCCTTGGGCTGGATGGGGGTGTTCACTGGGGGACATCACTGCTCCCTGGCCCGGGGTGGGGTGGGGGGCGGGTGGCAGAGCTGAGGATGAGCTTGCCCAGTCTCTTGGAGGATTCTCTATTGCTATACTCAGGTCTTCCCTCTCCATTATGGAAAGGCTTTTTTTTTTTTTTTTTTTTGGTAAGAGGGGGTTGCTGAGAATGTGGCTCAGTGATAGAGTGCTTGCCTTGCTATGCCTGAAGCCCTGGGTTTCACTCCTCAGCACCACATAAGCAGAAAAAGCTAGCTGCGGTGCTGTGGCTCAAGTGGTAACGTGCTAGCCTTGAGCAAAAGAAGGCCAGGGACAGTGCCCAGGCCCTGAGTTCAAGCCCCAGGACTGGCAAGAGAGAGACAGAGACAAAGAATTGACAGTGGACTTGACCTTGATCATAGTCAGGTATAGCATGTTGATGACAGACAAATCTCAGGTGTCCTTGTGTACAACAGCACAACCAGACCAAGGGGATGGGGGTGAGACTAGCATCCAAACTGCTGGCAAATCCTAAGGCCAGAATGCAACCTTAACATTGTCAATAAAATCAACACTAGAAAGTCACGTGTTTAAATGGACAATAACATTCACCTATTTGAAGTATGAAAGTCAGTGATTTTCGGTATGGTTGCCAAAACTACATAACTACTCTAATTCCAGAAGATCTTCCTCTGCCTCTTTTCTTTTTTTTTTTTTGCCAGTCTTGGGGCTTGAACTCAGGGCCTAGGCACTGTCCCTGAGCTTCTTTTGCTCAAGCCTAGATCTCTACCACTTGAGCCACAGTGCCACTGCTGGCCTTTTCTGTTTATGTGGTATTAAGGAATTGAACCCAGGGCTTTGTGCATGCTAGGCAACCACTCTACCACTGAGCCACATTCCCAGCCCCTGCCTTTCTGTCTCTCAAGCTGTCTTTCTGTCTCTCTCTGTCTCTCTCTTCCTCTTCCCTCTCCTCTCTTCTCCTCTCCCCTTACCCTGTTCTCTGTCTCCTTCCTCTCTTCTCTCCTTTCCTCTTTTCTCCTGTCTTCTCTCCCCTCCATTCCCTTCTCCTTCCCTGCCTCATCTTGTCTCCCGTCTCCCCTCCTCTCTTCTCCTTCCCTTCTTCTCTTTTCTTCTCTCTTTCTTCTCCTTTTGTTTCTTAAAGTAGAAAGTTGGGTTACTGATTTAAGATGTTACGTCTTTGGTGGACAATGGTGGCTCACACCTACAGCTTCTCAGGAGTCTGAGATCTGAGGATAACAGTTCAAAGCCACACTGGGCAGAAAAATCTTTAAGGTTCTTATCATCAGTTAACCATCAGAAAACCAGATATTGTGCTGTAGCTCACAGTGGTTTAGCGCTAGCCTTGAGTAAAGATCTCAAGGACAATATCTAGGCCCCAAGTTCAAGACTCACAAACAACAACAAAAACAAAAAAGATGTTTGTCCTTGTTAAAAAATAGATATTTACAGATACAAATTTTCCCTTAGTCATTGTCTTAGTTACAGGTACATCCATTCATTTTGATAAGTCATAGGTTTAGTTTTGTTTTTCATTTATGTCAAGGTATTTTCTAATCTCTCCTACAATTTTTTGGGGCCCATTGGTTATTTAGAAACCTATTGCTTAATTACCACATATTTATGGATTTCCTTAAGAACCTTCTATAACTGATGACTAATTCTTTTTCAATATGAAGAGAATACAACTTATATGATTGCAATATGTTTGAATTTATTGAAGCTGGTTTTATGGCTAACATATGGTATGTTCTGAAAACTAGTTCCTGTGTCCTGGAGACCATTTACCCTGTGTGGTTATGGGGTGGAGACCTGTCGATGTCTATTTGGACTAACTTATTGTTATTCAAGTCCTCTGCTTCCTTGCTTATCTTTTTTTCTTTAACCTGTGTCTCCCCATTCACAATGCAGACCAGGCACAGGGCCTGGGCTGAGGTGTATATGGGGTAGGTTTACTCTGCCTTCTTTTTCAGTGTAAGACCACAGCCTGTGGTAAGCACCAAGACACTTCCTTGTTGATCTTCTATCCATTGTTCAAAGCAGAGTTTGAATTCTTCTATTTCTTCTTGTAATCCTGACCGTTTTTGCTTCATGTGTCTGGTGGCTCTGTCTTTTTGCATGAATATTTATAATTCTTTTATCTTCTGGACAGATTAACCTTTTATCATTATAAAATAAGCTTTTCCACTAGTAGTAATTGTTGCCTTGATATCTGTTTGATCTGATATTAGTATGCCCATTCTTTTGCTTTCTTTTGGTTCCTATTTCATGGAATAGCTTTTTCCATTTCTTTACTTTTTAGGGGTTGGGAGAGAGGCCATTCCTAGAGCTTGGACTCTGGGCCTAGGCACTATTCCTGAACTTTTTTGTACTCGAAGCTAGTGTTCTACCATTTGAGCCACACCTCCACTTCTGGCTTTCTGGTGGTTAATTGGAGATAAGAGTCTCAGAGACTTTCCTGGTCTTGCTTGATTCAAACCATGATCCTCATAACTCAGCCACTTGATTAGCTAGGATTACAGGTTTCAACTCCCAGCACTTGGCCGTCCTTTTGAAGTGCCCAGTTTTGGACACCCCCTCACAGACCACCAGAGCCCATGATCAATGCAAACAGCAAAGAGTTGTTTATTGCAAGCTCGAGCTTGGTCCTCCGTGCATTCGGAGGCCCCAAGCACAAAATTAGCACAGCTTTTATAGTATCGGACGAACAAGTTTAGGGGGTTTCCACACAAGCAAGTTCACAAGCTCAGGGGGTTTAAGTCCACCCTGATCGTACTTCCCTTTTTCTGATGGAACACTTGGGCAATTGCTCAGTTTCTTAAGGGAGGGCAGGGTTGGTGGTAACCTGCGGTTTTATTGAGAACTGTTCCTCTTTCGAGTTTATTCTGAGGGCAGCACAGCTACAGGTTGGTGGGGTTAATCTTAAAATGGAGTTACTTTAGCTCTTCACTTTTACTTTTAATCTGTTTTTGTCTTTGAATGTAAGACATATTCACTTGTAGACAGCAAATAGTCAGATTGTGTTTTTTAAAATCCATCATTGAGTATCTGCTTCTTAATTGGCACATTTAATAAATTTACATATAAAGTAGTTACCAATAATAAAGGATTTTACATCAGCCACTGATTATTTGTTTTCCATACACGATGTCTTCGTGTGAGTATGTTTGTGTGCGTATGTTTGTGTGCGTATGCCAGTACTGGGGCTTGAACTCAGGGTCTGGGCACTGTCCCTGCGCTCTTTAGCTCAAGGCTACTTACTGTTCTAGCACTGGAGCCACAGCTCCACTTCCAGCATTGTGGGGTTAATTGGAGATAAGAGTCTTGCGGACTTTTCCTGCCTGGGCTAGCTTTGAACTGCAAACCTCAGATCTCAGCCTCCTGAGTAGCTCGGATGACAGGAGTGAGCCATTGATTCCTGCTCAAGTCATGTCTTTTTTATTTTGTTCAATGGATGAGTTCCAAGTCAGGACAAAATAAAGAGAGCCTTGCAAGTAGGATCTTCCACCAAAACGAGCCCAGTTACAAGAAACCCTCTGAGACTGACACTTGGAAGAAATTCCAACCCCTGGGCCCAATCAGTGGCTGCTAAGTAGTCACTGGAGCTGTGAGATGCTGGTTATCCTGGCTGCGACAGAGCTGGAGGCAGGGTGGAGCAATACGCTCAAGTTCAAATATGATAGAGTTTGCTGTCCTCACTAAGAGTCAGCCATTTTTCTTTTCTTTTCTTTTCTTTCCTTTTCTTTTTTCCAACCCTGGGGTTTGAACTCAGGGCCTGGACACTGTCCCTGAGCTTCTTTTGTTCAAGGTTAGCACTCTACCACTTGAGCTACAGCACTACTTCTGTTTTTCTGTTTATGTAGTCCTGAGAAATGGAACCCAGGGTTTCATGCATGCTAGGCAAGCACTCTATCACTAAGCCACACTCCTAGCCCTCAACCATTTCTCTTGAGCAAACATTCCCTCTATTGCTAAAACGCCATTGGCTAATTTTGAAGTTCTGAAAGGTTGATGCTGGCCATTTTTCCTTGTTACTTTCACAAAGGAGAGAAGATTCAAAGGCCCTCACTCTGACAGTATCACTGGCTTTTCTTGGATCTCATGATTAACCAATTTATTTCCTTGGCCAATTCCCAGATCTCACAAATCATCCAGATATTGCCACCACAGCAATCCTGGACAGGTTTCCTACTCATCTCACCCAGGCTCTGATTTCCCATGCTAGAATGTTCTGTTCACCCTACCAGGATTCTGACACCACACCCTAGGTCATGCCTCACGTGGACACACACCCTCCTCACTCAGCTGGGCTCTGATAGCAGATCATATCTCATGCAGATGTTCGCCTCCCTTTGCTGAGCTGTCTGTGCCAGGCTGCCAGTGTGTGAACACCCTTCCTACCCCACTCAGATGTCTGCAGCTTCCTGCCCCATGCCCTCCCTTCCTGTGAGGACGTCTGTCTTTCTCTCTCCAAACTGATCATTTTAGGATTAAATTGTTCAGGGACAGAAGGGAGTCAAGAGCAATTTTAGACAAAAAAAAAAAAAAAAAAAACAAGGCTGGAGCTAGGTACCAGTGGCTCACACTTGTAAAACTACCTACTCAGGACGCTGACATCTGTGTATCACAGTTTGAAATCAGCCCAGGCAAGTCCATGAGACTCTTATTTCTAATAAACTATTTTAAAAGCTGGAGGTGGAGCTGTGGCTCAAGTGGTAGAATGATAGCCTTGAGCAAATAAAAAGAAGCTGAGGAACAGCACCCAGTTCAAGCCCGGGTCTGGCACACAGAAGTAAGGAAGAAGAAAGCAAGCAAGCAAGCAAGAAAGAAACACAGAAACAAAGAAAGAGAGGGAGAGAAAGAGAGAGAGGGAAGGAAGGAAGGAAGGAATAAAAATAGAAAGAGAGAAAAAGAAAAAAGAGAGGGAGGGAGAAAGAGAGGAAGAGAGGGAGGGAAGGAAGAAGAGAAGAGAAGAAAAAAAGAAAAAGAAAGCCAAAAAAGAAAAGAGGGAGGGAGGGAAGGAGGAAGAGAGGGAAGGAGAGAATGAGAGAGGGAGGGAGGGTAAGGGGGAGGGAGAGAATGGGGAGGGAAGGAAGGAAGGAAAAGAAAAGAAAACTAAGGATGGACACTCAAGGATACATTGTGAGAGAACAGATATAAGTCATCTGATTTCCAGTAAATGAATTTCTTTTCTTTTTGTAATAGCGAGGAGGAAGAGGACAAGGATGAGGAGGAGGAGGAGGAATGGCTGTTTGAGTATTTTCAGGTCATTCAAATCTCAGTTTGCATCTTACCTCCTGACCAGATGATCTAAATAGTCACTCACTTACTACCAACTCACCCTGTTACAGTTCTCCTTATTGTCCTCATGCCTAATTTACACTTTCCTGTATTGAAGATTTAATTATTTCCCAGCACCAAGAATAAGAACTGTACCTGTCCCATTCACCACTGTCGTCAGCACCAGTTCTGATGGCTGCTTCACATGAAGTGTGCAGTGTTATTTGTTGGATGAGTGAATGAACCATGTGCCAGGCACAGACTAGTTTCTCTTACGCTATCATAAGATAAGTATCAGTTATCAAAGAGCTTTAGTAATTTCCCAAGATAGCATGCCAGCAAGGGATATATTTGTTAGATTAGATTTATGCAACTACCAGTAATATAATCTCAGATCTTAATTTGAGTCTAAACTTGCTAGGCAAAAACCACATTAGCTATCCTCCTCTGCAGGTAAGTGTGACCTCATGATTAAGCTCTAGCCAATAAGATGTAAATATGATTGTTCTGTGCAATCTTAGAGAAATGTCCTTGACGGTTAGGCTGTTATTTTCTTTTTTCTTTTTTTGGCAGTCGTGGGGCCTGGATTCTGGGCCTGGACACTGTCCCTCAGCTCTTCAGCTCAAGGCTAACACTTTACCACTTGAGCCACAGCACCACTTCTGGCTTTTTCTGCTTATGTGATGCTGAGGAATCAAATCCAGGGGCTTAGGCATGCAAGGCAAGCACTCTACCACTGAGCCACCTTCCAGGCGCTAGGCTGCTATTTTCTAACTTCCCTTCCTTCCCCCACCCCACCCCAGCCTCCTTTCTGCTGGCTAGCATGCAGATCTGAGTTCTTGGAATGTGACATGAACTTGGGAATATTGGTGAACAAAAGTGGAGCAAGAAGCTAGGAACCTAAATCCACAACCCTGTGGATACTACAGCAGCTCTCGATTGCCAATCAAGTCTTTATGAGGTAGAAAAATAAACGTCTCCCATGGATTATATTGGGCCCTACCTACCCATCCAGTCCACATGCTGAAAGCCAAATCCTGATACCACTCTTTGTGGAGATAAAGCCTTTAAGGTGGTAACTAGCTTCAATGAGGTCATATGAGTGGTTTCCTAATTCCATGGGATGGGTGCCTTTTTAAGAAGAGACACTGGGTGCTGGTGGTTCACGCCTGTAATCCTAGCTATTCAGGAGGCTGAGATCTGAGGATCCTGTTCAAAGCCAGCTGGGGCAGGAAAGTCCAGGAGACTCTTATCTCCAATTAACCACCAATTAATCTCCAATTAACCAGAAGTGGCGCTGTGGCTCACGTGGTAGAGTGCTAGCTAGCCTTAAGCTGAAGAGTTGAGGGACAGCACCCAGGCCCAGGGTTCAAGCCCCACAACCGACAAAAAGAGAAAAAAGAAGAAGAGACCTCAGAGTTTTCTATCTCCACATATATGCAGAAGAAAGGCCATGTGAGGTCACACTGAAAAGGTGACTAGCTAAGAAAAGATGTCTCCCAGAATAGAGGCTGTGCTTGAGAGGTGTCCGCCTTGTATGGAAAAAGTGAAGCAAGAGCCTGAGGCCCTGGGTTCAAGCCTTACCACCAGTACAAAATAAAATTTAAATTAAAAATTAAATAAAGAACAGAAAAAGAAGACATCTCACTGGAAACTAGCCCTGAATAGAACCCTCATTTTAAGTTTCTGGCTTTTATAGATTTCTATTGTTTAAACTGCGGTATGTGATATTATGTTATAGCAGACTAGTACAGCTTCTATCTTCTTTAATTCCTTGTAACTTAGCATTTTACCAATGAAGAAAAAGGCTAGTAGCTATCCAATAGCTGAAGGAAAACACAGTTGATCATGGAGACACACAGAGATAACTACAGATATCTGTTCATCAACAGATATTTGTTAAGTGCAAATTAGGCACCTAGCTCTGCTTTTCACCTAAGCAACCTGAAATGTCATCCAATAAGAATGAGAGGCTGAAATGAGACAAGCCACTAACATAAGATCATCTGCAAAAATTTACTCTAAATGAATACAAGACCCAAAAGTGCAACACAAAAGCTATTTTTAAAAACTAGAAAATAAAATAGCAGAACACTTAAGTGACTTTGGGTATGGCAATGGCTTTACAGATCCAACACCAAAGGCATGACCTACGAAAAAATAATTAATAAACAAGACACTTAACATTTTAAATTTCTGCTCTGTGAAAGATGCTATCAAGAAACTGAGGGCTGGGAATGTGGCTTAGTGGTAAAGTACTTGCCTAGCCTTCATGAAGGCCTGGGTTCGATTCCTCAGTACCACATAAACAGAAAAAACTGGAAGTGGCACTGTGACTGAAGTGGTAGAGTGCTAGCCTTGAACAAAAGATGCTCAGGGCAGTGCCCAGGCCCTCAGTTCAAGCCCAGGACTGGCAAAAGAAAAAAAGGAAAGAAAGAAAGAGGGGGGGAGGGAGAAAAGAAGGAAGGAAGGAAGGAAGGAAGGAAGGAAGGAAGGAAGGAAGGAGGCAGTGGTACAATACTCACCTAGGATGAGTTAGATCCTGGATTCAAATCCGAGCACTTGGGCAGGGGTAGGGGGGTGGAAGAACAAGTCAAAAGCCTTAACAAATACCTCATCCAAAAAGAAACACAGGAAAAGACCATATGAAAAGAGGGTTCGTGTCATGTGTCATTAGGAAATGCAAATAAAAACAGTAAGATACTACTACAAACCTTCTAGAGTAGCCAGCTTAAGGAATACTGACCCCCACCTAATGTTGGTGAGGATATGGAGCCACAGGAACTCTCAGCCATGGCCAATGGGAATGCAAAATAGTACCACCACTTTGGAGAATACGTTGGTGGTTTCTTAAAAAACTAGATATTCTCTTGCCAAATTACCCAACAATCATATGTCCTGAAAATCACCCAAAGGATTAAAAAATTATGTCCTTACAAGAACCTGCACATAGATGGTTTTTTATAGCTTTATTCATAATTTCCAGGACATAGAAGCCACCAAAATATCCTTTGAGTAAAACTGGGTGCTGGTGGCTCACACCTGTGATCCTAGCCATTCAGGAGGCTGAGATCTAAGGATCATGGTTCAAAGACATTCTAGGCAAGAAAGTCCATAAGATTCTTATCTCCAATTAACCACCAAGAATCTGGAAGTGGTGCTGTGGCTCAAGTGGTAGAGTGCTAGCCTTGAGAAAAAAAGCTCAGGGATAATGCCCAGGCCCTAAGGTCAAACACACACACATGCACGCGCACACACACACACACACACACACACTCACTGTCCTTAAGTGGATTAATAAACTTTAGTCCATCCAGATGATGAAATATTACTTAGTTCTGAAAAGAAATTAAGACATGAAAAGACAAGTAAAAACATTTAAATACGTATCACTAAGTGAAAGAAGTAGATCTGAAAAGGCTAAATACTATGGAAGTGCAACTCTATCAATTACTAGAAAAGGCAAAAGTCAAGTGTCATAGAGTTCATATAGAGGGACACAGAGCTTTTGTAGAGCATTGGAGCTATTCTGTATGATACTATGCCTTTAGACGTTGTCCAACCCCATATGCCATCCACCACCCAAAGTGATGCCTAACATAAACCATAGACTTTAACTGGTATACCAGTATAGGTCCACTAACTATAACAAATGTACACTCCAGGAGTCCATGTTGATCATAAGAAAGGTTATGTGTGTTGGGGGGGAGGGGGAATTTGGGAAATTTCTATATCTTCTTAATTTTGCTAAAAATTTAAAACTGTTCTTCAAAAATAAAGTTTTGTTTTTTGTTTGTCAGTCATGAGGCTTGAACTCAGGGCCTAGATATTGTCCTTGTGATTTTTGCTCAAGTCTAGCTCTCTACCACTTTGAGCCATAGCTCCATTTCTGGTTTTCGAGTGGTTAATTTGAAATAAGAGTCTCATAAACTTTCTTGCTGGGCTGGCTTTAAACTGCAGTTCCTCAGACCCCATCCTCCTATGTAGCTAGTATTATAGACATGAGCCACCAGCACCTGGCTTGAAAGTTTTTTGGGGGAAAAAAAGGAGCTGGGCACTGGTAGCTCAAGCCTATAATCCTAGGTACTCAGGAGGCTGAGATCTGAGGATCGAGGTTCAAAGCCAGCCCAGGCAGAAAAGTCCGTGAGACTCTTACCTCCAATAAACCACCAGAAAAACTGGAAGTAGCACTGTGGTTCAAATGGTAGAGCACTAGCCTTGAACTGAAGAATTGAAAGACAGCGCCCAGGTCCAGAGTTCAAGCCCCATGACCAACAAAAATAAATAAATAAGGGGCTGGGAAGGTGGCTCAGTGGTAGAGTGCTTGCCTTGCATGCATGAGGCCCTGGGTTCGATTCCTCAGCACCACATAAGCAAAAAGAAAAAAGCCAGAAGTGGCACTGTGGCTCAAATGGTAGAGTGCTAGCCTTGAGCTGAAGAGCTGAGGGACAGCTCCCAGGCCCAGAGTTCAGGCCCCACGACTGGACCCAAAATAAATAAATAAATAAATAAATAAACATACATAAATTGGATGCAATCAGATTAAATTTTTAGGGGACTGAAGAGATAACTAGAAATTCAGGCTCAGATATGTTGGGTTTGAGATGTCAACCAGACATGCAAGGGGAGGTATAGGTGGCTAAACCTGCAATGTATCAAGAATAGGCTGAATTCTTTCTCATGCTGAATTACTCCTTTTCTTTCTGTCTCTCTTCTTTTTTTTCTTTCTCTCCTTCTCTCTCTCCTTCCTTCTTCCTTCCTTTCTTTCTTTCCTTCTTTCTTTTCTTCTGGTACTGGGGCTTAAACTCAGTGTCTAGACACTGTCCCTTAGCTTTTTTTTTCTTTTTTAGGTGATGAGCATGGGGGAGGGGGTAAACAGTTATATAAGTAAGGTAATGAGTACATTTGTTTTTTGTTTTTTTTTTTATTTGGGGGGGGGGGTCTGGTCGTGGGGCCTGAACTCTGGGCCTGGGCGCTGTCCTCAGCTCTTCAGCTCAAGGCTAGCACTCTACCACTTGAGCCACAGTACCACTTCCAGCTTTTTTCTTTTTTCTTTATGTGGTACTGAGGAATCGAACCCAGGGCCTCAGGCATGCAAGGCAAGTGCTCTACCACTGAGCCAACTTCCCAGCCTACATTTGTTTTTTTAATCATTGTTACCCCATCCCTCATTATCTCCCACTTACCCCTCCCTATTCCTCCCCTCCCTTAGCTTTTTTTTTTTTTGTTGTTAGTTTTTGTAGGTCGTGGGGGTTTGAACTCTGGACCTGAGCACTGTCCCTGAGCTCTTCAGCTCAAGGTAAGCACCGCAGCGCCACTTCCAGTTTTCTGGTGGTTAATTGGAGAAAAAAGTCTCACTGATTTTCCTGCCTGAGAGGGCTTTGAACTGCAATCCTCAGAGCTCAGCCTCCTAAATAGCTAGGATTACAGGCATAAGCCACCAGCGCTTGGCTCCCTTAGCTTTTATGCTCAAGGCTAGTGCTCTTCCACTTGAGCCACAGCACACCACTTCTGGCTTTTTGGTGGCTAATTGGATATAAGAAACTCATGGAGTTTCCTGCCCAGCCTGGCTTTGCTCTGCGATCCTTATATCTCAGCCTCCTGAGTAGCTAGGATTACAGGCGTGAGCCACTGGGGCCCAACTTGTGAACAATATCTGAGATAGAGGAAAATCCGGCTCCTGACTAATGAGGAAACAGGCCTGGATGGAGCGCAGCAGGAGGCCACATGGAGGAAACTCACAGAGGAGAGGCAGTGTGACATGGTGACCGACCAACTCAGCAGCCAGACTCCCTGGAGGGCGTCCCAGCTATCAGCTGCTAGACACATAAGCCAACTTAATCTCTTAGTGACCCAGTTTCCTCACGTGCAAACCAGGAATATTTACTTCTTAGGTGTGTTATTTGAGTGCTCACTAATCCTAGCTCCTGCGAGAGCCACATGGTCACAGCTGCCCAGACCTCCTCTGGGCTTCTCTGTCCCTAGAATGAAGAAACATCCTCTCTTCTTGGGTTAAGCCACATTGAGTTTCTGCACTCGCAGGACCAAATAATTCGAGATACAAACACCATGTTGATCTCTAGCCAACCAACAGAGAGAGCAAAGGTGAAAATCAGAGTAAGATGGCTGCCTAGAGTCGCCCAGCACATATTGGAATACCATTCCATCGAACCTGCCAATGTACTCTGAGCCCAGCTGTTCACTCTGCCCTCAAAGGCCTTGTCCTCAAGACCCTTGATTATTCCTTGTAGGGGGCTCCACAAAGGCAAGGCCTGGGCATCTGGAGAGAACAGGGAGCTGAGGTGCCAGCCTCCTGACCTTGAGCTGACCTCCATGCAGAGTAGTTAAATAGGTCAAGAGCCACACTTGGGAGGGTTAATTTTTCACATGGCCCAGTGGTCCAGATGCCAGCCCTGTGCTCCGTGGAGTGTGGAGGACAGAGGACAGGGAGAGACAGTCCTTACAGAGGCACGCTTCGCTTCCATGCCCACATTATCCAGGACAGCATGAGTTGACAGAGATAGAAGCCCAGGGTGGATCTTGAAGAAAGCCAGAGTGTGCCAGGTTACACACCCACTCACATGCGCCTCACCACCTCTGCCCTCTCTCCTAAATTTGCCAATTCCTTCTCTACTTTCTTCTTATTTTCTGCCTTTCATCTTTCCCCAGTTGGAATGAATTCTTTACAAAAAATATATATATATTCAAGCTAGATACTGGCGGCTCATGCCTATAACCCTAGCTACTCAGGAGACTGAGATCTGAGGATTGCAGTTCAAAGCCAGCCCAGGCAGGAAAGTTCATGAGGTTCTTGTCTCTAATTAACCAGCAAAAGGCCAGAAGTGAGGAGTTGTGGCTCAAGTTGTAGAGCACCCAGGCCCTGAGTGCAAAACACCAGGGCCAGCAGAAAAAAAGAAAAGTATATTGAAGTGAAATATAAATAAGTAATAATTAGTCAGAGATCAGGACCAGTAAACCATAAACTGGATTAGGAATCATTGTAACTACTGAGCTTCCTGGTGGTCAAAGCAAAACTGAGAAACAGAGTTAATTATGGCATTTAGAATATCTGAGTAGCATAGACCATCAACCTGTTATCCAGAAAAGCAAAAATCTTTTTCCAGCACTCAGCTCCTGGAGGAAAGTCTCTCCCCCTGTATATGAGTGACAGTCCTGTCACGTCTATTTCTTGACTATGTCTCTAAATACTACTGCAGTCAGTAACAGGTTTCCTAACCTTATTTAGAATATTTTTTGAAAGATAGCCACCAGATTCTTTAGAAGCACAGTCAAATGGTTTAACACAATCAACAGCCTGTCTCAAACCCTGTGACTCCAAGACCCCAGAGCGTTAGTGTTGTAAATCCGGTACGTAGTGCATGCTTATAATATCAGCCCTCAGTAGACTGAGGCAGGAGGACTGCACATTCAAGGCCAGCCTGGGCAACATAATGAGATCCTGTCTTTAAAAATAAAAAAACGAGGGGCTGGGGGGCCTGGGAAGGTGGCTTAGTGGTAGAGTGCTTGCCTTGCATGCATGAGGGCCTCGGTTCGATTCCTCAGCACCACATAAGCAGAAAAAGCTGGAAGTGGCGCTGTGGCTCAAGTGGTAGAGCACTAGCCTTGAGCTGAAGAGCTGAGGGACAGAGCCCAGGCCCAGAGTTCAGGCCCCACAACCAGACCCCCCCCCAAAAAAAAATGTGAGCAGAGGTGGCCAGGTGTGGCAGTACATGCCTGTAATCACAGCACTGGAGATGCTGAGGCAGGAGGACCTCATTTTCAAAGCTAGAGTTACTCAATAAGCAAGCTTGAGGTCAGCCTGGGCTTCATAATGAGACCAGCTGTCAAAAAAAAAGGGGAGGGGAAGTCAAGACTATTCACAACCAGCCCAAGGGGAAGAAAACAGGGAAGGGGTGGATAATCGTCCAAGATGCGGGGCTGGGAAGGTAGCTCAGTGGTAAAGTGCTTGCCTTGAATGCATGAGGCCCTGCGTTGGATTCCTCAGCACCACATAAGCAGAAAAAGCCAGAAGTGGCGCTGTGGCTCAAGTGATAGAGTACTAGCCTTGAGCTGAAGAGCTGAGGGACAACACCCAAGCCCAGAGTTGAGGCCCACAACCAAAAAAAATAAAAAAGGCCAAGATGTGTGGAGTAAGGGTAACCACAGACAGAGACCAAGCATGGTGGTGTAAGCTTATTCACCCCACTTTGGGTTGACAGCCCTCACCCTGGGTCCTTCACAAGCCAGGCCCGGCCCTAGTTGACTATTCGCACCAGCCCCAGGTGCTTCACCAACAGAGTCGGGATACAGTCTCAGTCTCAAGCTGGTTCTAGTATAGGATTACAAGATGCCTACTATAGAATGTATTGTCTCTGCTCCAAGATGTTTCCTCTGGCTACATGACCGCTATAAGATACATTGGTTTTGCTATGTGCTAGATATAGAATGTAATGTATTGCCTCTGGGATGGGATGTGTTCCCTGGCTGTGAGCCAGCTATATAACATCCCACCCTGGCTGTCAGATATCTCCAGTGTCCAGCTGTGATGACAAAGATTTCCTGCAGCCTCCTCTTCTGCCCTCCAACTCCTGACACTATATTTACCTCTAAGGATGCAAGAGTAGTTTGCTACTCTCTAGCCTGCAAGAGGTAGCCTGTCAGCCTCTATCTGCCATTAAACAATTCTTTCTTCTACATCATTGTGTGTCTGAGTGGTTTTCTGGGTCACTGATCTTGACATTGCTGCTCCCTGACCCCTTCTTCAAAGAGCTTGATATAGGACCACAAATTTGGATCCAGGTGTGGGGTATTACCTGAAGTGTAATTCCCTGGCAATCTGTCTCCCCCCAAGCAGCCAGGCTTTGGCATGGGAGTGAGGTGTGAAATTCTACCCTCCTCTGGCCCAGGGTGTCAGCCTTCAGTGCGCTGTAACCCAGACTGTGAAAACCCTCAACATGGAAGAAACTACATCCCAAAAGAGAAAAAAAATATTTAACTGAAAAATGTATTTGTACAATCAAAATAAATATGAAGTTGGGCTTTCTTTTTTAAGATTTGGAGGGATTCATTTGTGTTTTGGGATACTAATATCAGAGCAGGTGCAAATATCATGTAGACTAGAGTTACAACCTGGGATGCAAAATTTACTGAGCCTCCCCTGGGTGGATGGAGGGGGGGGGCAGGCACTATGGAGCCCTCTGTTTTCTGAGGCATTTTTGTCTCCATTTGATCAAACTGAAAAGCTGAGCCTCAACCAAGTTGAAATTCTTATCCCAAGGTCACACAAGTAGCAGAGTGACAGGAGCCGAATGGATTTCCAACTCTGAAGTTGGTACAGGTAATATTTAAGTCCAGTTGCCTTTAAGAAATAAAATTCCAAACCAAGATGATTGGATGATAAGGATAGTAGGAAGGAATCCATTGGTGACAGCAGTCATATCTCAGGGAGAGTAGTACAAAGAACGTTTGTATTCTACTTTGTATACTGTATTCCTGTAATTTTTTGTATAACCAGTAGCTGTGCTTGCTTGCTTCCCCCCTCATTCTCTCTCTCTCTCTGTTTCTCTCTCTTTCTGTTTTACCTTCATCTGTTTTTAATGTGCATGAGTGCTGGTCATGGGGCTTGAACTCAGGTCTTCATGCTCTGAGGATGTTCTACAGATACTAACCCCAAATAGTTTCCCTAGATCTGATTTCGGTCTTCCCCAACCATCCCCCGATAACCCAGCTTTCCATTGAGCTGGGTAGGCAACAACAAGAAGGAGGACTCTGGCCATACCCATATCACCGTGGTATCCGAAAGGATCCATCCCAGCCATCTCAGGGGACCAGTTGGAGGCAGACAAGCACAGGAGAAAGACTATTACAAGGTTTATTAGAGGAGCCCTATTTGCCCCAGAGAGAGAGCACATGACAGCCTCCACTATCTAGGTACCCGCAGGGTCTGAGGGGTAGGAAGTAAGGTAGATGGGAGTTCAGGTGGGTCAGGGCGGAGAGAGGGAGGGGCCAGCTGTATTGGGGAACTCAAGGGCAGGGAGGGGCTCAGGTCTGGGTGGAGCTGAGGACCAAAGGTGGGCATAATGCTTACAGTATCCACCTGATGCTGGATTCTTTTCATTATCAACAAATGTGGCAGGGTAAGTTTTTTTTTCCCTCCTGCTCCCATCCCGAACCCCTTGTTAGCTTCCAGCAAGCACAAAGGCACATTGCACAATGCAAGTCAAAGGCGGGGAGGACCAGTCTCTTAGCATACTAACACTCAGGCAGTAGGTCACTCTTGGCTGTATACAAAATCTGTCTCACCAATACCTGTCCTCATCACTAGCAAATGAAGGCATCTTTATCTTTGAGTGTTATGCAGTAGTCTTTTACTTACAAGGAAGAAAAATCCAGTTTGAACTGACTGAATAATACTTGAAGGTGTTACTGTGCATGCTTAGCATGCACAAGGTACTTCCTTAGCATGCACAAGGCCCTGGGCTCAATTCCCAGCATTACAAAACATAAAATTGGGATTGATTTCATTGGTTAATAGAATCAAAAGATCTTAAGATAGATTTCTCTGACTTCAGATATGGCTGGATCCAGGTGTTCAGACGATATCTTTCAGCCTCTATTTAACTGTTTATTCGTCTTTCTTTTGTACTTACCTGACTCTCTCCCTACACTGTAGTCTTGACAACTCCAGGGCTCCATTTCCAAACTTGGAAATGCAAGAGAAACTTTTCAAGAACCATAACAAAATCCAGGTGTGGGAGTACATGCCTGCAATACCAGCACTTAGGAGGGAGAAACAGGAGAATCTTGAGTTTAAAGCCAGCCTGTTCTACCTAAGCAAAACTCTGTTTAAAAAAAAAAAAAAACAAGACAGGCACCAGTAGTTCACATGTACAATCCTAGCAATGGGGAGGGTGAAATCTGAGGATCATGTTCAAACCAGCCTGGACAAGAAAGTCTGGACTCTTCTTTTTTTTTTTTTTTTGCCAGTGGTGGGGCTTGAACTCAGGGCCTGGGCACTGTACTGAGCTGCTTTTGCTCAAGGTTAGCACTCTACCACTTGAGCCACAGCACCACTTCCAGCTTTTTCTGTTTATGTGGTACTGAGGAATCGAACCCAGGACTTCATGCACGCTAGGCAAGCACTCTACCAACTCAGCTACATTCCCAGCCCTGCTGTGAGCCTCTTATTTCCAAATAACCACCAAAGAGCCAGAAGTGAAGCTGTGGCTCAAGTGGTAGGGCACCAGTCTTGAACATAAAAGCTGAGGGATAATGCCTAGGCCCTGAGTTCAAGGCCTAACACCATCATCTCATACTCCTCAAAAAAAAAAAAAAAATAATAATCCCACAGAAGTCCCGGAATTGAATCTCATTGGCCTAGCTTAGAGCCCCTGCCTATGTCTAAGCCAATTATTGCAGCCAGCAAAATGGAAAGAGCTGATTCGTCCACCCTCAGTCACATCATATTGACTCCCCCCTCCCACAGAGCCAGAGTGAAAGAACAACTCCAATGGATCCACACAGAATAGCAATGAAGAACTGGGTTTCAGTCTCAGAGGACCCAATGAAGCAAGAGTTACTTCATGAGGATGAAGCATGTGCCAGGCTGGGGCCAGGCCTGCAATGCCCACCCTGGGGTTGGGCACATTATGGCCTGCATGTGGCAGTTTTTGAGGGAGTAGCTGTATCACCCCCACCCTCTGTGGTAAACAGGGCAGATATTCCTAACTTCCATGCTACTCACATGAGTCCTGCCAGCCTCAGCCAATGCCTAGATGCCCATGGCATCTATATGGACAGATGAGATTGGGAACCAGACCTTGGACGCCAGAAGGTCCTGCCCCTGTGGAAGGCCTCTCGGCAGGCAGCCAGCCTGCCTACCCTGGCCACACCCTGGCCACGCACACCAGGCCTTCCTTATGGAGCCAGGATTCCAGGAGATCGCAGAGGACGGTCCAGAGCCCAGAGTTATAAACAGCAGCTGTCTTTACAACTGCTTGGGGACACAGCTGCAAGCCAAGCATGAGACATGGGCAATGATTATTAGGTACTTGTAAATGCAAGGCACATGAATTGGGAAATGCTAATACAATTGTATTAACCACTGAATGCTGGCAGGGAGGGAGGGGGGAGGGGGATGGTGCTAATGTTCTGCAGGAAGCTGGAGTTTTGTTTTTCTGTTTTTGTCAGTATTAGGGCTTGAACTCAGGGCCTAGGTGCTGTCCTTGAGCTTTTTTGGCTCAAGGTTGGTGCTCTACCACTTCAGCTACAATTCCACTTCTCCTAGCTAATGGGAGAGTGGCAAGGGGGATGTCCTAGGGCTTGAACTCAGGGCCTGGGCACTGTCCTTGAGCTTTAATTTGCTCAAGATTGACATTCTACCACTTGAGCCACAGGTCCATTTCCAGCTTTTTGGTGGTTAATTGGAAGTTGGTTTCTTTTTCTTTTTTTAAGTCTCCCAGACTTTTCTGCTGTGGCTGGCTTTGAACAGCGATCCTCAGATCTCAGCCTCCTGAGTAGCTAGGATTTCAGGTTTGAGGCACTGGTGCTCAGCTTTCCCTCAAGGAAACTGCCACCTGCCAGCACCCAGCATTGTTACCTATTCTGTTGTGCTTCTTGTCTACTCTATTTATCTCACCTCTTCAGGCTCTTTCATGAGCCCCTGGCTTATAGATGTGCTCAAAGAGCAAGCAAACATTTTTTCCACTCATCTTAACACCCCAATGATTTTATCTGAAACCTCAGTGCTGAAAAAGGTTCTCAAACATCCCGTGTAGCTGTGCATCCAGCTACATCCAAATCAAGAAGATGTTAGTTAATCCTGCAGGAGTTTAGAAGCATTCAGAACCTATGACATCTTAGTCTCTTGGTCTGAAATCTAGAAACATGCATCTTTAAAATGTTGCCAGGAGTCAGGCACTAGTGGCTTATACCTATAAGCATCGGTACTTAGGAGGCTGAGATTTGAGGATCCTAGTTTGAAGTCATCCCGGGCAGAAAAGTCAGTGAGACTCTTACCTTTAATTAATCACTCAAAAGTTGGAAGTGGAACTGTGGCTTATGTGGTAGAGTGCCAACCATGAGTGAAAAAGGTAAGGGCCAGTATCCAGGCCCTGAGTTCAAGCCCCAGAACTATCACCAAAAAAATAAAAATAAAAAAGGTGGCCAGGGCATTTGATGGGGGTTTCTGGTGCATGCCAAAGCTCACCAGGAGCCACGAGGGTTATGGGTCATGTGGGAACTCACCAGGCAGGCAGCTGCCCCAGCAGCAAAGTCCTGGCTCATTAGGCCCCGCCCCCCCATGGCCCTTCTATCAGGCAATTCAAAGTCTCCAGAGCCGCGAGTTACTGATTAACCTTAGGTTTCAAGTAAAGAAATGACTGAAGGAGAATGTAAGCCAAGGAACAAACTGGGCAGACTGGAGAGATCAGTGCCAGACAGCTGTTGTCAGATGGCACCTAGCAAATAAGAAGGCGGCTGGATGGACGTGCCCTGTCCTGGGTGGAAAGCCATCCAAGTATCGGCCACATCAGCTGACATTCCCTGTGGATGTCCAGGCTCTGAGCTCTGGTGTCCTGCCGACTCTGAGCCCAGAATGTCCTGCACGGAAGCCCTGAAGCCGCCCCAGCCCAGCTCATCAGGAGGTATCACCACACCTGCCATCGCCGCCACTATGCCGGGGCCCGCTGGGCATCATCGGTGCTCCATGGAAAGTGACCTGGAGTGCCTGGTATGCCGAGAACCCTACAACTGTGCCCGGTCACCCAAGCTGCTCAGTTGCCAGCACACCTTCTGTGCCGTGTGCCTGAAGCTCCTGCTGTGTGTGCAAGAAGACACCTGGTCCATTACCTGCCCGCTCTGTCGAAAGGTCACCGCCGTCCCGGGAGGTCTCATCTGTAGCCTACGTGATGAGGAGGCTGTGGTAGGGAGGCTGGTCCGGCCAGGGGCAGAGGTGCGGCTGTGTCCCCAGGGACTAACAGGTTCTACCGCCTTTGCACCAAGACACTCTAGCCTGGTAGGAGAGGATGAGCAAGACGCCCTGAGTGCCAACCGTGTGGCAGCCCGGCGCCTGGCCGTCCACCTGCTCCTGCTGGTCCTGCTCATTATCCTCATCCTACCCTTCATCTACCCAGGCATCATCCGGTGGGTGCTGGCTTGCATCATCGCCCTGGCCCTGTTGATGTCCACACTCTTCTGCTGTTATCCCCAGAGCCAGGCCAGCTGCTGGCCCTGCTCTAAGACTTCCTTCTGCGGACAGCAGAAACATAGCCAGATCGCTTCCATTGCTTGATGGGACCCTGGGTCCCAGCAGCCCTGGCAAGTCTTTGGATTTTACAAACAGGGTAAGGAACTAGGAACTGAAGCTGAGATTACATGCCAGCTGGACTTGCAAGGCCAAAAGTCAGAATGGCCATGTTGGGTCAAGAACCCCATGTTTTGACACTGGACTCACCCTCCTACGGCACAGTTACACTGTAAGGGGTGGGAAGGAAGGAGGTATAAACAGCCTGGGTGTCACAAGGAGGGTTTTTCTGTTCCTCTTTTCCAATGTTCTTGGCTTTTCTGTGTATAACTCAATGAAAGTATTGCCATATTGACCTTATTGCAGAGCAAATAGAACTGGGACCGTTCTTTCTTTTTTCTTTCTGTGTTTTTGTTTTTCCTTTTTTGAATTGGTATGGTTGGCTTTTGCTCATCTGAGTTTGGTTTGGCCTTTTACATTGTGGCATTGTAGGCAGGTTGTGTGTTGTTTTGGCTGTCAGACGTCTCCCTTCCCCCTGACTGCCCCCTGGCTGCTTTCTCTAATGTTGCTCCCGCATCCATCTCAACCTCTCCAGAGGTCCTGTGGTGGGGGTGACCCCGAGGCAAAGTCAACCCCAGGGAAGCTGCAGGGGTTCCCACATTTAGCAGGCAGAGCTCAGGAGAGGGGGAGAGGGGGGCGGGGCTGGGAACGGCTCCCGGTTCAGATTCCCCAGTTCCACTTTACACAAGGTTACTTAAGGCGCTGACTTAGAGAATCCCAGGATTTCAAGGACTGACCTCCCCCCACGCCCCGCCATGCACCAGTGTCCAGCTGCCCTTTGGAAGCCCAGCCCCCAACTGCAGAACTGACTTCTTACGGGTGGTTCTGCCCCTGTAAAGCATCTCACATCCTACTGGAGCCTTCGTTGTAAAGATAAGAGGCCTTGTAAATGCAACGGTCCTCACCAAGAACCCCACCTGGTCACCACACCCCGAGAAAGGCAGGCCCTGCTGCCCTCCTTTCAGGATCATCTCAGCATCTGATGGTAAGAATGAGACCCCCCATGGGTGCTGGAATCAGGGCTCAAAGGCCCCATGAACAGACTTGAAATCCTGGAGGGGTTGACAGGCACCAGGCCCTGGTCCGCCCTGTTTACCCCAATCCTCCTGTGAGGGTGAAGAGGGGGTGGCACTTGGTCAGGAGAGACAAAAAAAACTTCTGCCATCCAAGCGTGGGGGCTCAGCCTTGACTACAGGGTGGCATGTGGTGACTGAATTATTCCTAAATACCTAAGAGAGGTGAGAGCCCAGCTAGGCTCCAGGTCAATAAATGGGACATTTGCCCTGAGAAACCTATACCTCTATGTGCATTTCTGCTCTTCACATGGGATGCTAGCCAGGCGACTGCTAGGGTGTCAGGATGAGAGGGAGGGGTGTATAGACCCTCACAATTAAGCCAGGCTATGTGGGTCTGAAGAATACTGTGTTCCTAAGGGAGAAGTGGTCAGTGCCTCTTGGCTTGGCCTCGGGCGGCTGCAGCTTTGAATGACTGCCAGTCAGCCAGGGAAAGAACAGTGTCTCCTCATTCACTCCTCCAGTCCCACTCTGCCCTGATCTCAGAGCCTTTCACCCAAGTTAAAATCTCCACCAACACTTCAGTGGCTAATGGCAACACTATTTCTACCATAATCATGGCAGAAATAGAATCAGATTTCACCTGGGTTCCACAGGTCAGGTTTGGCCACTGGCTTCCATGCACCAAAGTGACCAGTGGTGATGAAGAACAGAGAGATGAGACTTTTTGTCTTTTTGTACTGGTACTAGAGCTTGAGCTCAGAACCTGGGTGCTATCCCTAAACTTTTATCACTCAAAACTAGAGCTCTGCTCCTGGCATTTATAGCTGGTTAATTGGAGACAAGAACCTCACAGACTTTTCTTCCCTGGCTGGCTTCGAACTGCAATCCTCAGATCTTAGCCTCCTTGAGTAGCTAGGATGTCAGGAGCAGCCACCAGCATGAGGCTTGAAAAGGAAGATCTGCTGCCTGGCATGGTCATGCTGCAGGAAGAGGGGAAATGAGCATTGTAGCCTATCCTGGGGATACAGATGTGAGCTTTAGGTTTAAATAGAGGACAAACCAGAGGAAGGGGGAAGGTATGCATAATTATTAAACAGTCCAAGGCGAACTGTGGCCTGGTTGATTATTATTAATGAGTTTTGTCACTGTCATTGCTTGAGGGGAGAAATCTGGTCATGACAACAAAATCATTGTTGTCTGGGGACACCTTTCTGTCATGTCACAAGATGTTTATCCATCAGCCTGATCCTTCTTGAATTCCAGGGGGATTGCAGGGGAGAAAGGCTCAGTGTGAAGGGAACAGATGTGAAGTAGAGGCAGGGAGGCCAAGTTTGTCTTTGGCTTTTAATCATTCTTTGGGCAGTTCCAGGGCTGACTGGGATGTCCTACTCTTCAGCAAAAGCTGTTTCTAGCCAGGCGCTGGTAGCTCACACCTGTAATCCTAGCTACTCAGGCGGCTGAGATCTGAGAATCGAGGTTCAAAGCTAGCCGGGCAGGAAAGTCCGTGAGACTCTTATCTCCAATAAACCACCAGAAACCAGAAGTGGCGCTGTAGCTCAAGTGGTAGAGTGCTAGCCTTGAGCTGAAAAGCTCAGGAACAGCACCCCAGCACAGAGTTCAGCCCCACAACCAAAAAAAAAAAAAGCTGTTTCTAAGTTCCTGTTAGAAAAATCTCCCTGCTTACTGGTTACACAGGCTGGCACCAAAAGAAAAGAACAGAAAAGAAAAGAGACAGAAATGGCAGGCCCAGCTCTGGCCCAGTCATGAGAAGTTACTGAATCCTGACAGTGAACTATCATCATCATCATCATCATCTGTGTGTATGTGTGTGTTCAGTACTGATTGGGGCCCAAACTCAGGGCCTGGATACGTGTCCTTGAGCTTTTTGGCTCAAAACTAGCACACTACAACTTGAGCCACAGCTCCAGCTTTTTTTTTTGGTCCAGTCTTGGGGCCTGAACTCTGGGTCTAGGTGCTGTCCCTCAGTCCTTCAGCTCAAGGCTAGTGCTCTACCATATGAGCCACAGCGCCACTTCTGGCTTTTTTCTTTTTGTTTATGTGGTGCTGAGGAATCGAACCCAGGGCCTCAGGCATGCAAGGCAAGCGTTCTACCACTAAGCCACCTTCCCAGCCCAGAGCTCCAGCTTTTTGGTGGTTAATTAAAGATAAGAGTCTCACAAACTTTCTTACCTGGGCTGGCTTTGAACCATAATCCTCAGGTCTCAACTTCCTGAATAGCTAGGATTAAGGGCTTGAGCCACAGGTGCCTGGCTTCATCACCAATTATTGAGCCTGGTGCAATGGGTGTCTTGGGCCTTTTTGGGCTGAAAGCCAGCAGAGGGCCAGCCCTGATGTGGGGGCAGGGATGAAGATGGTGTAGAAGTTTCTTCCCAGGACTGCGGAGAAGGTACTGATGATGATGAAGAACCAGAAGAAGCCAGTTCCATCCCCAACAGACCCATCTCCACACCGTGGCCTGGAAATCAGATACATCTGACTTGAATTCCAGCCTCGCCATATCGGTGTCACCTATCTCTCCGCATCTCAGGTTCTTCGTGAAATAGAGGTTCTGACACCTTCTCACCACACTGCTAGGGATTTCCTGACAGCACCCAGCCCAATCTCTTAGGATCAGGAACTAGAGACAGAGGAGATGAGAGAGATGGGCTTGATTTCTAAGAAAACTCCAGCAGGAATGATAAAAACAGACTCACCTGTTCAAACATGGGCACTATTGGGAGAATGAGCCAGGAGGATCATGAGCCCGAGGCCTGATTTACGTAGTAAGACCCTGTCCTATATAAAGAAACAGAAAAATGGACTACCTCCCATGGGCTACATCCGCCACAACAATATAATAATTGTTATTATAACTGCTAACACTATTTGACATTTGACATGGTGAAAGTATTACATGCATTATCCCACATAATAAGTATTATTACCACCCCCAAATTATCAAGAAGAACCTAGAGTCACAGAGAGGTTTATAACTTGCCAACAATCATACAGTAAAATCTGGTGGTAAGACCAAGGGCAGATTGCAGAGTCTTCAGACTTTGGGCTTTGATTCACTTTGTTGTATGGGACAAAACACGCCTGACATATAATAAGTGTCTCAGGGGTATGCTCCCTGGCCCTAAGTGTATAGCTGCATTCTCAATTCAGCTACAGCTTCTTGACTTAGCAATTGGGTGAATAGAGAGGGAGGGGGACCCCACTGGCCCCCTCACTCAGGACCACTCCCTTACTGCCCTGATTCTTTGTTAGGCCCTTGTGTGTTTCTGGAACCATAGCCTTTGCTAGGACAATAACTTCTTTGTCCTGAGCAGGGCAGAGCAATTCCAGGAATGAGGGACTGGCTTGCCTGGGTTTGTCCGGGTCTTGCAACCAGCAGAGGCCTAAACTATTAATCTGTTCTCCTGAACTTTACATTCTTGTTTAAGGATTCCAGAGTCACTTCAATGAAAGGGAGCTTGTAGCCAGGCCCGAGCAGCTAGCAATCCTAGCTACTTAGCAAGCTGAGACCAAAGCCAACTCCAACAGGAAAGCCCATAAGACTTATCTCCAATTAATCAGTAAAAAAAACCCAGAAGTGGAGCTGTGGCTCAAGTGGTAGAGTACAAACCTTAAAAAGCTAAGAGAAGCCGGGTGCTGGTAGCTCACACCTGTAATCCTAGCTACTAAGGAGGCTGAGATCTGAGGACTGCGGTTCAAGGCCAGCCCAGGCAGGAAAGTCCGAGAAATTCTTATCTCCAATAAACCACCAGAAAACCAGAAGTGACGCTGTAGCTCAAGTGGTAGAGCTCTCGCCTTGAGCTGAAGAGCTGAGGAATAGCGCTCAGGCCCAAAGATCAAGCCCCACGACCAACAACAAAAAGCCAAGAGAGCCCAGAACCAGTACTTAGTATTAATTAATTCATTCATTAATTAAATACTAAAATGGGGCTTGTCTCTGGGACCAATAGAAAAGCCTTCTGAAGAATTCAAAACACTGTGGAATATTGGATCCATCTATTTACTTATTTATCTGACTACACTGGTGTCTGTTCTGTGTATGGAAGCAGAGAGGACATTTAATTTTCAACAAAGAAGGAAAATTAACCTGATATGGGCCGAATTACATCACCCTAAAATAATATGTTGAAATCCTAACCCTAACCCCCTACCTCAGAAGGCAGTCTTATTTAGGAACAAGGTTTCCCTAGAAGTGATCCAGCTATAATGCCCTTAGGGTAGACATCAATCCCATAGAAACAGAGTAAGGAAACGCCCACCTCAGACCTAATCTCTGCCCTGGATGACAGTGCCTGGTCAGTGGGTGAGACATCGCCTACTTCCGGCCCCCAACGATATAAAAGGGGTCTCCAAGGAGCCAGTCGGTGCCATTTTCTCCTTTCCTCATGAGAACTTGGCCTTGTCAGCTCTGCTGGCAATAAATCTTTTCCTCTACTTGACTTTTGTCCGTGTGGTCTTTTGGGTTACTTTCTCCCTGGGTTACATTTTCCTTTCAAACAGCACTCTTATAAAAAGAGGAAGCAGCTCACATCAATAATCCTATCTATTCAGGAGGCTCAGATCTTGAGGATCAAGGTTCAAAGCCAACTTGTGGCTGAAAAAGTCTGGTCAACTCCATCTCCTAAATAATGAGCAAAAAGCCAAGCTAGAAGCATGCCTCAAAGAGAGCATCAGCCAAACAAGCAAGACAAACAAGCATGAGAAGCCTTGAATTCAAACTCAAGTCCTAGGAGGGGAAAAAAAAAAGGCATGGGGGTGTATGTAAGTGATCTATGCAAGCCAGGACTAGGAGAGAGGGCCAGCAATCACCAGAAGCAGGAGAGAGGCCCAGAGAAGCTTCTCCCTTCTGCCCTGAGGACCGTGCTGCTCTCCCCTTCATCACCGACTTCCAGCTTCTCAGAGTGGGTGGGGAAGACCAGACATTTCTATTGATGAAGGCTTTGAAATTCTGGCATGTTGCTGGAGCACTTGTAGGAAGCCAACATAGTCTCTATTCCCCAGTAGTTCATCTAAGTTGTTCATGCCACATCCTGCGATCAGAATGCTCAACATCTGGTCTGATTGCCTCCCCAGGCTGGGTCCTACTTTCTTCTCCCATTATTGTGGATGGGAACTCAAGACCCCAAGCAGCTCTGCAATCCCTCCGCAACCCCCAAATGCCAAATAATTCATAGAAGGAATGGGAACCAACACCTACAGACCCTAAGTCTTCTTTAGTCTTTATAACTTCATAATTATTGAGTTATGATCTCCATTTCCCAGATTAAGATCTAGCCAGGCACTGATGTTCTCATGCCTGAAATTGCAGCTACTCAGAAAGCTGAGATCTGAGGATCATGGTGTAAAGCCAGCCTGAAGAGAAGGTAAATAAGGGATTCAGTAACATCACTGTAAATTCTGTTCCATTCAACAAAGATCCAGGCCAGGCCCCACGGCAGAATTCACAACAAATCTAAATGTCTTTGAACTTGTACTGATATTTAGGCCTAGGGGAGGGCAGGATAGTAGAATTAACTGAGCCTAGGTTCAAATCCTAATTCTATACCTTCAGGTTCGGCAATCGTGGCCAAGTGCAGGCTTCACTGAGAACTAGGGTTAAACAATAGTATATACTGCATAGAATTAAGTGATATAAAGTATACACAGCGGAATAGTTACAAATGCAATAGCCTCTAAACAATAATTGTGGTCATTTCCCATTTCCATAATTTCTGAGAAAATTGAATCCAATAATTCTTTTGTTCCCAACCTGACTTATCCTCAGAATCACCAAGGGAGCTTGTTAAAAATACATATCCCGGGGCTGGGAAGGTGGCTCAGTGGTAGAGTGCTTGCCTTGCATGCATGAAGCCCTGGGTTCGATTCCTCAGCACCACATATGCAGAAAAAAACAGAAGTGGCGCTGTGGCTCAAGTGGTAGTGCACAAGCCTTGAGGCTCAGGGACAGTGCCCTAGGCCCTGAGTTCAAGCCCTAGGACTGGAGAAGAAAAAAATTATATATATACAGATATATACAGATACATATATATACATATATATACATATATATATCTCCCAGCCAGGCACTGATAGTTCTAGAAGTGATCCAGCTACAATGTCATTAGGGCAGACACCAATCTTATAGAGATAGCACTCACAAAAAGAGGAAGCAACTCATACCTGTAATCTTACTCTGAAAGCTGAGATCTAAGGATCATGGTTCAAAGCCAGCCTAGGCCAGAAAAGTCTATCTCCTAACTAACTCCTATCTCCAATTAAATCACAGAAAAAGCCAGAACTAATGCTGTGGCTCAAGTGGTAGAGTGCTAGTCTTGAGAAAAAGGAGCTCAGGGACAGTGCCCAGACCTAGATTTCAATTCTTAGACTGAAAAACAAAGACAAAAAACCACAAGTGTGAGCCACAAGTGCCAAGCTCAAAAGTATTTTTTAAACAGAGATAACAGCCACTAATTTTTATTGTGTATCTTGCGTTTGCAATATTTTTATTGTGTATTCTATTCAAAGTACTTTAAACATACTCATGTAATCCTCATTAAATTAAAGGTCCTGGGACAACCATCTTCCTGATTTTACAGATGACATTGTACATTTTATAATCTCAGTCACTTTTAAAAAAATCTCTAAAACATAACAAAAGAGATAAAGATATTTTCTCCACTTTTCCTACCTGTAGCTTTCGTTATGGAATCAGATCTGATTGTGTTAGGGTCACTAGAGTGATGGGCATGTGGTACAATGGCTATAACTAGATCCAATGACCAAAGGCAAGCAGGCCATATTAGGGATGGGAAAAAGCACAGGTCCATAGTCCTACCTGATCCCACACAACCAGTCTGGCTAAAAGGAAGGGATTACCTGCTATTGAGAGGAGGGTTAGCTAGAAGTTTTCTGTTGTTATCCATTCCAGTACAGTTATTTGTGTGGGGGGTGCTGTCCCTTAACTTTTTCACTCAAGGCTGGTGCTCTACCACTTGAGCCACAATTCCACTTTTTTTGCTGGTTAATAAGAATCTCACAGGCTTTCTACCCAGGCTGGCTTTGAATTGTGACCCTCAGATCTCAGCCTCCTGAGTAGCTAGGATTAGAGGCGTGAGCCACCAGTAGCTTGTTCCATGTGGTTATTATTCCATAGGGGCTCAGTGGTCACCCTTCGGCCTCTGCAGCCTGCATCCGGTAACTTGTTTGAACATCACACTAACCCTTTAGCTGCCTTTTCTGTTCCTAATTGGCCAGCCAGGAGATAAGGAGGTGTATGAGTCACAAGCTCCCAGCTGGAATGCTGGTCTCTGACCCCTCGACTCATCCCATACCACTCAGGGTACCTGTCTGCCTTCACCAGAAGCAAGAGCAGCAGCCTCTGAGGTCACCGTGATTCACAGTCAGGCTCTGACACTCATTAGATCTGCCAGTGGCTTCAGCTCAGTGGGAAAGGAAGCTTGCTTCTTGTTTGTGGATGGGTGTGGTGGAAATTCACAGGGTTGCTAGAGCAACAAGACTCTTTTACCAGATCCTTGCACAGTCCCCGGGGCTGGGCACCCAGATGGGGGACTTTTATTTATTTATTTTGACAGTACTGAGGATTGGCAGTACTTAGGGCCTAGGCACAGAACTTGTAAATTCCAGAAGGGGCAGCCTGAGGTAGCATGCAGAAAAATGAACACGGTCATAGATTAAAATACAGCAGGGCCGGGCACTGGTGGCCTGTAATCCTAGCTACTCAGGAGGCTGAGATCTGAGGATCAGGATTTGCAGCCAGCTTGGACAGGAGTGTCTGTGAAACTCTTATCTCCAGTTAACTAGCAAAAGACAGGAAGAGGCGATGTGGCTCCAGTGGTAGAGCTGCAGCCTAAAGCAATAAAAATAAAAAGCCAAGTTAGAGCACCAGACCCTGTACACACGTGTACACACACACACACACACACACACACGGCAGTGCCTGGCACATGGTAGTTGTTCAAAGGCCAAACGTTCAAGGTGGAGGTCTGGGGAGACTGGCGAGAATAGAAAGCCAGAAAACAGCCGGGAGAAGGTGATCTGACGGTACAGGCCCAGGCCCGGGAGCCTCTGGTGCCCAGGCCAGAATCTACACCGCATTTGACATTAGAGAACCCGGAAATGAGGGTCCCGCTGCGCGCGCACAGGACGCTGCTGCTCCGGGGGCCGCTCCGCTTCCCTGACCCGACGCAGGAGGGAAACTTTCCATCCACTCATAACTGGCCCACCCCTCCACCCAGGCCACGCCCCACCCGTGACCACGCCCCGCCAGGGCCACGCCCCCGCCAGGGCCACGCCCCCACACCCCCATCCAAGCCCAACGCCCCCATCCAAGCAGACCCCAAGAGCAAACTGTAGCCTCGCCTTCTCTGGTCCCGGAGGGGACCGGCGGTCCCACGGTCCCCGCGTAGACACTTCTCCAGGAAGAGCTGGGCAGCCCCGGGGCCCGGGGCAGGGGGGGCGATGGGACCATAAGGGCTCTGGGTGGCCCGCGGGGCGGGGACGGGGAGGGGGACG
>NW_012267222.1:16978958-17028782 GCF_000151885.1 Dipodomys ordii
CGCGCCCCCGGGGGCAGCAGATGCCCCCCCCCGTTCCTGCCGTGACCCCGAGCGCACGGCGTCCCGGCCGCCCGCTCGGGCGCCTCTGTCTCCAGGCCCGGAAGTTCTCTGAAAAACCGTGCAGGCGGCAGATGGGGAAACTGAGGTTAGGCAGCGCACTCCTGGGGCGCGTCCTGCTTCCAGCCTGTGGGGCTGAGGCCTTAGGAGGTCACCGAGCCGCTCCCCTGATTCATGCGGGTGATAGTGTGGGCCTGCCCGAGTTCGGGGGGGTCAGCGGGGTCGCTGGACGTCCACCCCCCCTTTCCCTCCGCGCGCGGGCGGGGTCCCCTCTCCCGGCCCCCGAGGCGCCTGGCCCTCAGTGTACTCCAAGCCCCATTCCCGGGGTGACCCGAGGAAGCCCAGCCCCCACCCCGCACGGGGCCTCTCAGGATGGCCCTGAGCGCTCGCACGCACTTAGCCAGGACTGAGAACCTGAGAACCTGCGTTAGCCGACCCGCGGTTGGGCACGATTGCCCTCCACAGTGCCCTTTCTCTGTCCTTCCCCGGTCACACGGAGACACAGCCGAACTGGCAGACAGCAGGTGTCATACCCGGTCCCCTCTGAGCCTCCGTCTTAGTGGGTCTCATTTGAAGATGCTTCTGCCATCCTAAGTGTCCCCATTCCCGAAGGCTGCAATAGAAGGGAAGGGGCAGGTGGGTAGAGAGTGGCACGTAAGACCCCCACACACCCCCCCAAAGTAAGGTCAGAGCCTAGAGTCCTGGTACTACCACTTCCCAGCTGTGTGAACTTGGGTGACCCCCTCTGGGCCTCCATTTTCTTATCGTGCAACAGGGATCATTGCGCACATGAGATAAATCAAAATGTCTCCCATAAATTGTAAAGCCCAGGGACAAAGTGTAGCCTGTATCAGGCCTTGCCAGATTAGACACGAGCAAGGGTGTATTTTATTTGTTGGCATGTTTATTTATACATTGATTGATTGGTTCATTTATTGGTGCTAGGGATCAAATTCAGGGCCTCAGGCATACACTAAACCTTGCTCTACCACTGAGTTCTTCCTCCAGCCATTCAAGGGTACCTAGGAGCTACCATGGCTCCTGTTAGTCCTCCCAGAAAAGACACTGGTGACACAGAGACTGGGGGCCTGAATTCCAGGCAAGGATACTGAGGTCCCTCCAGGCTCCTGAAACAGACAGCTCCTACCAGGTCAACTCCCTTCTGGCTCTGTAGTCGTCACAGACTCTCCTCGCCAGGCTAGCTTTCAGTTATGATCCTCAGATCTCAGCCTCCTGAAGTAGCTGAGATTACAGGCATGAGCCATGTGCACCTAGTGGTCTAAGTGGTCTGGAGCCTGTGGAGGGCCTGGTTTATAACCTACCTGCATGATTGTCAGAGGATGGAAGGAGCTGAAGACACCAGGGCGCTCGCTTCATGGGCATTGTCTAGCACTCAGACTTTGACTTTTAGGTCCAAAGCTGAGGAGTGAAGGGTGGCCGGGAAGGGGGGGTGAGGGGGGGGCAGTGGGCTGACTGGGATGCCAGCGCTTCAGGGCTTGACTTAGGACCAAAGCTGGGAGTGGGGAGGGGCAGTGGACTGAGACTGGGATGCTAGAATTTCCTATGAAGGCAGAATATGGAGAATTCCTCCCAAGCCTGGTACCATCTCCCTCTGTGGGTTTCACGGGGCTGCGAAGGCCAGAGCAGCCACTGGGATGGCCCAAATGGGGCTGAGCACTGCGGTCAGGTGGCTTTATTATCAAGTCCTCTTATGTACTTACGCCCTAAGAGTTCTGTAAACAGGGATCCACATTTTAAAATGGACTGGCCTGTTGGGGAGGGTGGGAGTCCTTGAACATGGTACAGCAGGCAGGAAGGGGGCTGGAGAGAGAACCCACTATTTCACTGACTTCCACTGAGGCAGCCAGATGGACCCATTACAATTGTACCACACTCCACCATAAACCTCGTGTGCCTTCCTGTGTTCTTAGAGAAAACAGCAAAACCTTGTTACCTGGACTTTGAGGCCATTCACCTAAGTCTGGCCTAGTCTGCAGCCCATCTCAGAGCACTTTATTGATAGCCCTCCAGCCCACACATGCCCCTAGGGCCTTTGCACAAGCTCCCCTGGACCACTCCTCTTCCTGGTAAACACCTCCCCATTCCTCAGATTTTAGCCCAACCCAGAGTGTACCATCTATGTGAAAGGTCAGGGGTGCACTCTGGTGGCTCATGCCTGTAATTCTAGCTATTCAGGAGGCTTAGATTGGAGAGTCTAGGTGAAAGCCAGACCAGGCAGACAAAATCTGAAAGATTCTTATCTTCAATGAACGAGAAGAAGGAAAGAAAGTAAGAAGGAGAGAAAGAAAGAAAGAAAGGAAGGAAGGAAAGAAAGAAAGGAAAGAGAAAGAAAGAAAGGAAGAAAGAAAGAAAGAAAGAAAGAAAGAAAGAAAGAAAGAAAGAAAGAAAGAAAGAAAGAAAGCCAGAAGTGGACCTGTAGCTCAAGTGGTAGAGCAGAAAGCCTAAGCAGAAAGCCTGAGCTCAAGGCCCTAAACTCAAGCCCCACCCCCAACCCCACAGTACCAGCAAAGCTAAGCAAACTATAAATAAATACACAGATTTGTTTCTGCCTCTGTGCAGTACCGCCAGCCTGGGATTTCCAGCGCTGGGTCTGAGTCAGGAATGAAATTTACCTGCAAAAAGCTCCACTTCAGCACACTAGGGACCTCACTTTATAGAAAACGTTTGTCCTTCAAAAAGATAAGCTGAAGTCATTCCTCACTAGTGGAGGGAGTTATGTGCACTGGTGTTCCTCCCTTCAGTCATGCAAAAGCCAGGGGCTGTTCTAGGGTAGGTCCCAGGATTCCTCAGGGAACAGGCTATCAGAGCCACTTGCCCCTTGAAGCTTTCCCTAGTGGGGGAGACAGATAAGCAAACAAAGCTTTGCTTCATTGTCTGGGAGTGACCAAGTTTGGAGGGGGAAAAAAATCATGCAGGGAAGGATGAGGAGGCAGTGGTGGGGCAGAGTAAATACTGAAGCTCTCACGAGAAAAGAAGATGCTCTGCCTCTCAGCCACCCCACCCCTCCTGGTCAGGAGACCGGACAACCATTCTACCCAGCCATTTTCTCCGTGAGGAGACTGAGCCTTTGGAACTTCAGAGGCTGCAGGTCCCATAGACACTGGACAAATCTAGGAAGGCAGCTCCTGAGCCCTCTGAGGGTTCAGGAAAGGAGCTTGGGGTTTGCAGTCATCCAGACCTGAGGGGGGTTTGCATTATAGGAAGAACACGTACTAGCTGTGTGGACTCCCCATTTGGGCAGGTGAGCGTGGATTTTCTTATCATAACATGTTCATCACTTCCTAGGGAGGTCGTCGTGAAGCAGAGATGGGATGGGGAGAGTGAACCCCAGGGAATCTCACTATTGAACACCATTTGTGCATGGACCCAAGAGCTGTCTGAGCTAAGGATTCCATATGGACTTGGCCAGCCGAGAATGCACTTGAACTGAGGACTGCCTGGAAAAGGAGAGTAGAGGTAAGTCAGAAAGGCCAGTTACACACACACACACACACACACACACACACACACACACACACACACACACACACTGTAGTGGGTGGGAGCCATTGAGATTCATTAGACTGATAGCTTTCTAATTGTGTCTAGTTTTTGTTTTTGTTTTTGTTTTTGCCAGTCCTGGGTCTTGAACTCAGGGCCTGGGCACTGTCTCTGAGTTTCATTTTGCTCAAGACTAGCACTCTACCACTTGAGCCACAGCGCCACTTCTGGCCTTTTCTGTTTACTGAGGAATCAAACCCAGGGCTTCATGCATGCTAGGCAGGCACTCTGCCACTAAGCCCCATTGCCAGCCTTGTGTCTGAAATGTTTTGGGCCCCCTCTGGTATAAACATAACCAAAGAGAAATACAGTTTTATTAGAGTTAAGGTGGCTGAAGACCCAGATACAAGTTTAAATACCACCTTATTATCCAGTGACCTTGAATTTGATCTCTTAGGACCCCTTTATCCCCACTTGTATATCAGGGATAATAGCACTGCCCAGAAGAATTGTAAGGTAGAAAAGAGATAACACACAGTGGGTGCCGGTGCAGTGGTTTATGCCTGTTATCCTAGCCACTCAGGAGACTGAGATCTGAGGATCCCAGTTTGAAGTCAACCTGGGAAGGAAAGTCCATAAGACTCTAATCTCTTTTTTTGGGGGGGAGTCCAATCGTGGGGCCTGAACTCTGGGCCTGGGCGCTGTCCCTTAGCTCTTCAGCTCAAGGCTAGCGCTCTACCACTTGAGCCACAGTGCCACTTCCGGCTTTTTTCTTTTTGCTTATGTGGTGCTGAGGAATCGAACCCAAGGCCTCATGCATGCAAGGTAAGCGCTCTACCACTGAGCCACCTTCCCAGCCCCAAGACTCTGATCTCTTAATTAACCATCAGAAAAGCAGGAAGTAGAGTTGTGGCTCAAATGGTAGAGCACTAGCCTTGAGGGGAAAATGTTAAAGAGCAAGTACCTAGGCCCTGAATTCAAGCATAAAAACAAAACATATATCTTTTTTTTCTGGGGGAGTCAATAAAATAATACTTCATTATAAATTACATCTAATATATCACATATGTATTATATGTGATATGTTATATAAATATATATATAATATTTTCTTGGGCCGTTCATCAATTGTAGGGCACCTGAGCTGTTTTCATAGCTTGGCTATTGGGAATAGTGCAGCAATGAACAGAAGTGTGCAGGTTCTTCTATTGTGTCCTGACATATTCATTCAGGTAAATGTCTCAGGGTGGGATCGCTGGCTCTTATGGTAACTCTATTTTCAGTTTTTGGAGGAACCTCCATACTGAGTTCTGTAGTGGTTGTACTAGCTTACAGTCCCAGAAACCCTGTGACCTTTACAGGGGGCTTGACTCATGAGAAGGAATGCCTGGCAGTTTAGAGCGGAGGAAGAGCACAGGCTGCCTTTGTTCACGAGAGCACTGTCTTGTGACACCACGACTGGCTTCAGATGAGGCAGAAAGAGACAGGTGAGAGGGCTCCGGCTGTGATCCACATGAGAGCCCCAGGTGGCTTGTGCCAACGCCCCAGCAGAGAAGGAAGACAGTGTGGTAATGGGAGACCTACCATAGAGCCTACCCAATCCTCCCATCCTGCCTACTCTCTCAGCTCTGAAATAAGAAAGAGGGTGGCAACTCTCCTTCCTGGCCAAGTCTCTCACCCCTTTTTGGTGTGTAATGTGGTTACCCAGAATCCTCTGGGTTCTTCTGTGTTGTGTCTGTTGTCATGGAGACCTCCTGAGACACTTCATTTACCTCAGGCTTGCAGTTTGACTCTAGGTGTAAAATGAATGATTTTTCTCTCCTGCCCTTTGCAGGTGGAATTGGATAGGCAGGTTGGGAGATAAAAGGGCAGGGAATTCTGGGACTGTCTGGAACCTTCCCTTCTAAAAGCATCTTCTCTATGTGCATGTCTGTTCTGTGTTTCAACTTACCATCGGTAGTGTCTGGCTTTAAGAGCACCATTGCAGTCCTGTGCATTAGAAAGCATTTCTTTTTAAAGTTTTTTTTTCTTGTCCTTGATTCAGACCAATTAGTCTCCAATCTTCCCAAGACATTCTGTTCATCTTTATTATTTGGTTAACAGAGGAACCAAAATACTTGAAAAAAATTAATCACATAAAAATTCAACTGTGACCAGAAAGAGGAGACCACACACACACACACACACACACACACACACACACACACACACACACAGTCCAGTCACACTTGACCTTGACCTTCATTGACGGCTGTAAGCAGGGAAATGGCCCACACTTGGTAAAATAAAAGAAGTTTACTTAGCATGGGATCTTCTAAAGACCAGAGTTGTGCCATTTGGGGCAAGTCCAAGGGTTTTCAAGGATGACAGTGACCATATTTGGTTTCCTCATCATTGCTGGCTTTAAAATATTTTTTGTCAGGAGTGATGTTGAGCCTCAAGTGATAGAGCACTCAGTGTTAAGTGAACAGCTAAGTGATAGTGTCCAGGCCCTGAGTTCAGCCCTCAGGACCAGCACCACAGTCAGGTGACCAAACCTTCCACATGTGTGTCTTTATGGAACCCACAAAACACAAATAAAAATGAAGAAAGTTAAATTACCCAGAATCCAGCCTCCCTCCCCTTAGATTCAGCCGCTGTCAGCATGCTGTGTCACTATCATTATCCCCTAATGGTTCCCTCTCATGGACAGTCATATTCAGACAACTTTATGTATTTATGGAAGAAAATGTGGGAAATTTAGAGACATCTTGCAATTTCCCTTTTCAGAGATAATTTTGGAAGCTGTCTTAGTCATATTTCTTCTCCGTATCTTTTTACATGATTGGCTCATAGTTCGACTATCCTTATTTTTAGGTATAATTCATCCTAGAGGAAGGTAGCCTCTAGGGGACGGGATAATTGTCAATTGTCATAATCCGTGGTAATTTATTGAAAAGCCAACTGAGGCTTAAAGACACAGACACATGCACACAAAATAATATTCACTGACATTTAAAATGGCCAGAGGCCAGCTATGGGAACACACCTCTGTAAGCTCAACTACCAGAAGACAGAGGGAGGAGGATCAGGAGTTCAAGGCCAGCCTGGCTAATTTAGTAAAACTCAATTCAAAATAAGAATGGGAAGGTAGCTCAGTGGTAGAGCGCTTGCCTTGCATGCCTGAGGCCCTGGGTTCGATTCCTCAGCACCACATAAGCAAAAAGAAAAAAGCTGGAAGTGGCGCAAGTGGTAGCCTTGAGTGGCGCTAGCCTTGAGCTGAGGAGCTGAAGGACAGCACCCAGGCCCAGAGTTCAGGCCCCATGACCGGATCCAATAATAATAATAATAATAATAATGGGGAGGAGCACTGAGTGGGGAATTTGCTCAGCATGTGTGAGGCCATGGGTTCAATCCTAAGTATCATAAAAGTTGAACAAAGGATGAGACTGAAATTGAAGAGGCACCCAGCTTTGGAAGCTGAAAATTACCTTGGGTGCTTCCAGACACTTGGGCCCTATTCTCTTTCCCCTTCTCATCAGATGTTCCAATTGGTTTGTGAAGGAGAGAGAAAATCAGGGAGATCTTAACTCTTGCTTAAGCCAAGTTTATTCACTCTTGTTCCTATAACTGGCAGATTCTGAGAACCCAATCTGGCTGGCACCTAGCTGGGCACAGGAACATAGACATGGAGGAAATAATGCCTGCTCTCTGGTGCCCAACCTAAACCAGGAGCTGGGTGCTGTGATCACAGCTCAGGAGACAAAGCTAGAACAGGAACATGATTGAGACAATCCCTAGCAAGCACACAGTGGGTATGTGATAAGTGGGAGCCGCCTGCCACCCCACTGGTAAAAGGTCTGACAGGGGCAAAGGCCCAGGGGTGGCAATATAGCCAGGCTCCCTGGAGGCAGAACTAACTGGTTCCCTCTCTCCTCCAGGTTCCACATCTTGTGGACCCAAGGGCTGGTTTTTCTGGTTTGCTTCCCCCCACCCTCACCCCCTCTGCCCCAGACAGTGATTTGCATATTTCTTTGAAGCAGAACAACCTGTCTTCAGAGAGAGAAGCCTACACTGTTTCTCAAACTCCTAGGTAAGTATTATTTAAAGTTTCTTTTCCTTCAGGTCCTTGGTCATGACTTAACGATAATATTTCTGGGCTTATGTTACTTATTGTCTGTTTCTTGCTAGCATGAGAGTAGTCATGTCTGTCTGTCTCTGTCACAATTCTTCTCCATGTCCTCTGTAGTAAGGTAGAATAGTGCCCAGCACCTTGCAAGTTCAAGTACATGTTTATTTAAATTAACTAGTTAATCTGTAAGAGAAGTATTTACAGTGCATTTTGGTCTTAAGAAAAGATCTATACATTTCCAGAGACCTCCCACTTTTTTTGTCAGTGGTGGGGCTTGAACTCAGGGCCTGGGTGCTGTCACCTGAGCTCTCTCACTCAAGGCTACCACTTTGAGCCACAGCACTGCTTCCAGTTTTCTAGTGGCTAATTGGAGATAAGAGTCTCACAATCCCAGCTGGCTTTGAACCTCGATCCTCAGATCTTCACCTCCTGCGTAGCTAAGATTACACGCCACCAGAGCCCAGCTGACATCCTAGTTTTATTTCAACATAATTATAGACTCACAGGAAGTTGAGGAACTGGTACCAACAGGTCCCAAGCCCTGGCAGTCCTCTCCCTGCCCAGCCATTACCCTTACCACTCAGACCTGTACCTGTAACCTTGGCAACCACTCCCCACCCTCACATCACTCCAGGCCCATTCATTGGCTGAGCCCTGGATACAGAGAGCATCTTTTGGTTCTTTAAAGACATGGTCTTGATGACCTGCTATACTCTCTGCTTGAGACAAGCCCTTGGCTCTCAGACTAACCATTTCCTTCTGCAGGGAAAAAAATTGGGGGTTCCGGTTCCCCGCTTACTTGTTCCTCCTTCCCCCACCCCCTTCTCTTCAGGAGCACCTCTGCCCTACTCCCTGGTCTCCCTTCCATCTTGCCGACCTCACCTCTACCTTCCAACTACAGGCCTAGTCACCACCCACCGCCTCTTCACTTCCTGTCCCCCTTCTCCTGCCCAGGTGTCCACTTCCTGCCCCTGTGTTTCTTCATTCACTTCGTGGATTAAAGCCCATGGATCCTGCAGCCAGACCTAGTGTGCACATCCATTCCTCCCCTTCTTAGCTCGCAACCTGGACCATGGCATCATTAGGTATCTGCCACCCCTCCACATCAAATGTCCTTCCCTTCCCAGCACATACCTGTTTGATGTTTGCTACCTCCAGGCCCTCCCAGAAAGCTAGGGGATGGTAAGGAGAAAGGCAAGTTTACATTATGTTTACGTAGGTAAACCAGTAAGTAAAACAAGTTTCAGTTATCGGCCAGCATTATAACCATGGAACAGGGTGTGGGATAGAGGAACAGAGAGAGACTTCAGTCTGGGTAGTTGGGGAAGGCTTCTCAGAGGAGGCTGAAGCCAGATGTGACAGTCTGGGGAAAGGTGTTCCCGACAGTTGCAGAGGTCAGAGGAGGGGACTATTCTTGCATATTAAGAACAAAAAAGCAACTCAGGTGTAGTAGATGAGCCAAGATTTGAGAGGTGAGCAGGGGGCTTGTGAGGTGCAGGATTTTGTAGACGGTGTCTGGAGGTGTCAGCATCTATTCTGGTAGAAGGCTTCAGAGCTTCTGAGCAGGTAAATGAGAGAATTGATCTATATGACCAAAGGACCACTGGCACTACTGTTTTATCTTAGCCCAGAGTGCTAAGGTACCAAGAGAGCATCATGTGGCTAGGCTGGAGGTATGGCTCAAGTGGTTAAGCACCAGATGAGCAAGCTGAACAAGTGTGAAGCCCTGAGTTCAAGCCCAACACCAACATTAAAAACAAAAACAAGGGCTGGAAATGTAGCTTAGTGATAGAGTGCTTGCCTAGCATACATGAAGCCCTAGCTTTGATTCTACAGAACCAGATAAACAGTAAAAGCTGGAAGTGGCGCTGTAGCTCAAAGTGGTAGAGTGCTAACCTTGAGCAAAAGAAGCTCAGGGACAGTGCCCAGACCCTGAATTTAAGCCCCAGGACTGGCAAAAAAAAAAAATCCAGATACTGGTGGCTTATTCCTTAATCTAATCCTAGCTACTCAGAAGGCTGAGATCTGAGAATCATGGTTTTAAACAGGCCTGGGCAGAAAAGTTTATGAGACTCATATCTCCAGTAAACTACTCAGAAAAAGCCAGAAGTGGCGTTGTGGCTCAAGTGGTAGATCGCTAGCCTTGAGCACAGAGAGGCTCAGGGACAGAGCCCAGGCCCTGAGTTCAAGCCCCAGGACCAGCAAACAAACAAACACAAAAAACAAAAATTGTTGGCCAAAGTCTGAACTGAACTTTTCCCACTCTAAGCCCAGCCCCTTCTCCCTTGTGATTAGAGACAAGCCAGTGCTTATTCTACTTATTCTTGAACTGAGAGCTGCCTGGGTCTCCCCAGATCCCAGTCCAATAAAATCCCATCTTGGGCTCCCTCGGGTAACTGGCGTAATTACAGCAGCCTGCAAATGGTCTGTGGAATTGATTAAACGGAGTGGAAACCGCTGAGCCTGCCAGCATCATGGCTGTGCTGCCCAGGGCCCTGCCCCAGATCGTGGCTTGTGCTGTCCCCCTTTCTCTACCTCCACAGTGTCAGCAAATCCTTTGTGAACCTCAAACTTGGGTTCCTGGGGAACCCATGAGAGATCAGTCTTGCTGGATGGTTGAGCCTATTTGGGCCTGAGACAAGGAAGGGAAGATTCCTATGCAGTTATAGAGGAGAGAGCTGGAAGCTTGACATTACAAGTCTGATTTGGATCTCATTGCTTACTGTGTGACATCAGGAAAATTGTTTGGCCTCTCTGAGCCTGCTCCTGGCTGTAGGAGAGCATTGTGATGGTTTGGGTTTCCGTGGTGATTTGTGAGAATTAAATGGGTTGGAAAGTGCTTTGTGAACTGTCCCTCACTGAGAAAATAAAGGTCGTGTGTTGCTTTTAACTACCTCAGGATTGTTTTTGAAATGGATGAAATATTAGTTGTGATAGACTACATAACTCCTGCAAAGAAATGATAATGAGAGAACAAAAATTTCATTCTTCAGTGAATGGAGTGAGAAGGAGCCCTTAGCAAAAGGATCATTATTTAAAACATGATGGGGCCAGCACTGGTGGCTCACACCTGTAATCCTAGCAACCTGGGAGACTGAAAACAGGAGAATTGAGGTTCCAAGCAACCCTTGCAGAAAAGCTCCAGTGGCCCCCTTCTTAACCCTTAGCTGGGTGCAGTGATATGCGCCTATCATCCCAAGCTAGGTAGGAGGCCGAGGTTGGGAGGATCGCAGTTCTAGGCCAGCCTAGAACTGAGAAATGTCCTTGAAACTCCATCTCCACAGAGAGAAGCTGAACATGGTCTACAGACTGTGATCCCACCTTCGACAGTAACTCTAAAAGTAGACGAAAGACTTGGGTTCAGGCAAGTGCTGGGGCAGGGAGGGAGATCCTATCTTTAAAAAGTGAAAACCAGGCACTGGTGGCTGATGCCTGTAATCCTAGCTACTCAGGAGGCTGAGATCCAAGGATCCTTGTTTGAAACCAGCCCTGGCAGGAAAAGTCTGTGAGCCTCTTATATCTAGTTAACCAGCAGAAAACTGAAAATGGGACTGTGGCTCAAGTAGTAGAATGCCATCCTTGAACAATTTTTTTTAGTAGTATTTGTTATACCTGTGTGACGGGCCAGGTACTAGCTAAACCTTTCATTTATTTGTTTGTTGATGCTTTTATGCGTTTGTTTCTCTAACAAGCGAGCATGCAGCGGGAACCCTGGGCAGCTCCATTCTCAGTATTTCTTTTTTTTTTTTTTGGGTCCGGTCGTGGGGCCTGAACTCTGGGCCTGGGTGCTGTCCCTCAGCTCTTCAGCTCAAGGCTAGCATTCTACCACTTGAGCCACAGCACCACTTCCAGCTTTTTTCTTTTTGCTTATGTGGTGCTGAGGAATCGAACCCAGGGCCTCATGCATGCAAGGCAAGCACTCTACCACTGAGCCACCTTCCCAGCCCATTCATTCTCAGTATTTCACACGGGCTGCCGTTCCCAGGCCCTGTGCCTCTTCCATGATTATCTCTTTCATTGGTGGAGGAGTCTAAGTGCACTCAGGATGAGTTTCAGGTGGTAGGTGGTAGTGTCTGGTTTCACAGCCAGGTCTGTCTGGTCTGGAGCCTGTTCTTGCATGTCCCTGATACAGTGTCATCCAGGCTGCAGGAAGCAGAAGAATCCCCAGTTCAAAGCCAGCCTGGGCTCTTTAGTGGGGAGTATAGAGTTCATTGTTTTAAGGACAGCAGATGTGTCCTCTTTCCTTCTATGGTTGAAAGATTGTGTGTCCTGTTCAGGTGACGTTCACCTGTCCCGAGATGCTTCTCTCACTGGGATTTTCTTCCATAGGACTGGGAATGGCCACATGGAACAGGCCGAGCCAGAGGCAGCCCCTGGTGGCCGGACCGTCTGTAGAGCCGGAAGCGCAGCTGCCTGTGGGCCGGGAGCTGACGGAGGCCAACCGCTTTGCCTATGCGGCCCTCAGTTCCATCTCCCTGTCCCAGCTGTTTCCAGAAACAGAGCACAGGTGAGCTCCTCCCTTTTCAGGGAGGCTGAGATCTAAGGATCGCAGTCCCAAGCCAGCCTGAGCAGAAAAGCCCATGAGACTCCTATCCTAAGTTAGTCAGCAAAAAGCCAGAAGAGGTAGAGCACCAAATGGTAGAGCTCAAATAGTGAAGCATCAGCCTTCAATGGTCAACGCTAAAGGACATCATTCAGGTTCTGAGTTCAAGTCCCAGTACCAACATTAAAAAATAAAAAGGTTACTAGACACCATTATCTTAAATGTTGATTATTTAACAAGACTTCTAATACAGCCCTGGAGTGTTACTTTAATTATACATTACTCACAATTACTGGAATGAATAGATTTTTCATTCAAAGTAGATGGATAGGAAATAAGTAACAGAGGTAGAATTTAAGCAGATGAAATGTATGTTTGTATGAGGGGATTAAAAAATTGAGACCCATGCACAAGGCTCTGTATTCAAAAATATAATTAATAATAATGATAATAATAACAATAACAACAACGCCTCATCCTCAGTGGAGTGGTTGCAGCATCTTGGATATTCCTTATTCCATCTCCTGCAAGAGTCTGACTCATTTCCCACTCTGGCCTCTACTTGTGGCACACAGAAAGATGGAGGCCTCCATCTTTCCAGAAGTCTCTCCAGCCTGGTAGCCTACCTGATGAACCTTTACCTAAAAATCCCATGTGCAGGGAAGAACTTTGTATGCTTTCCTTGCATAAAGATGTATCAACCCAGCCGGGCATTGGTGGCTCACGCCTGTAATACTAGTTACTCAGGAGGCTGAGATCTAAGGATAGTGGTTCAAGTCCAACCCCAGGCAGGAATGTCCGTGAGACTCTTATCTCCAATTAACCACCAGAAAACGGGACGTGGCGCTGTGGCTTAAAGTGGTAGAGCACTAGCCTTGAGTGAAACAAATCAGGGACAGTGCCCAGGCCCTAAGTTCAAGCCCCACAACCACCACCACCAACAACAACAAAAGTATCAACCCGACGCTGTGCCATGCCTGTTCTGGAGGGTTTTGGGGGGAAGTGAGTGGTTGTCTGGGGTCTCCCTCCCATCCCCTTCTCCACGGTACTTGTCTGAGCACAGGTGGCTGTGGCTATGGCCTGGCTGGAAGCTTGGGCTAGTTTCTTCACTTTCCCATTCAGCATGCCAGTTGCTGCCGCATTTCTTAGAAACCTCTGTCTTTTAAAGCCCAGATAGGCAGTTGGTTCCTGTGATCTTTAGAAAAACAGTTTTTGTCCATGAGGGGTTTCAAAACAAAACGAACGTCTAAAAGATTTACTTTTTATTCATGCTGTAAGCATCATAGATGATCTTCTTTATGATGCTTTTCTTGTTATGATGCTTTAATTGTTTGGTGTTTTGTTTATGACAGGGTCTAGCTATATAGCCCAGGCTGGCCTCAAATTCATGGTCTTCCTGCCTCAGCCTCCAGAGTACTAGGCTTACAGTACTGCACTACCATGTTTGGTTCCTTTACCATTGATTCTATTTATTAAAAATGCAGGACCAAGCCCAGCCCAGGTCATCCATGCCTGTAATTCTAGCTACTCGGAAAGCTGAGATCTGAGGATTGTGGTTCCTGGCTGAGGCAGGAAAGTCCATGAGACTCTTATCTCCAGTTAATCAAAGAAGAGAGCTGGAAGTGGGGCTGTGGCTCAAGTGGTAGAGTGCTAGCCTTGAGGGGGGAAAAAAAGAGCTCAAGGACTGACAAAAAAAAAAGGCGGAACCACTGGGAGAGAGCGAAAGAAGGGGTGACATTGTCCAAAAAGAAATGTACTTGTTACCTGGTTTTTGTAACTCCTATGTATATCGCCTTTATAATAAAAATAAAAACTGTCAAAGAACAAGCAAATTGCAGTCAAGCCAAAGGGTATCTAGTTTGAAGCCAGCCTGGGCTACATAGTGAGACTCTGTCTTTAAGAAAAATATAGAGCTAGGAGTTGATGCCTCACACCTGTGATCCTAGCCACTCAGGAAGCTGAAATCTGAGGATCAAGGTTCGAAGCCAACTTGGGGAGGAAAGTTTGCAAGACTCTTATCTCCAATTAATTACAAAAGCAAACAAACAAACCTGCACTGGAGCTGTGGCTCAACTGGTAGAGTGCTAGCCTTGAACCAACAAAACAAAACAAAAAACTCAAGGACAGAGTCCAGGCCCTGAGATCAAGCCCCAGGACAGGCACAAAAAAAGATGAAGAAGGAAAATGAGAAAGAGGAGGAGACGGAAGAAGAGGAAGAGAAGGAAGAGGAAAGGGGAAAAGGGAAAGGAAAATGTAGAAACTGCTGAGATTGACAGAAGCCAGCAGACTCTGCTGCCAAAGGTCAGATTTAGACTCTCAGGTCATGTTGTCTGTGCCACAGTTCCTTTCATAGACAGGAATGAATGTGGCTGTGTGCCAATAAAACTTTATTTATAAAAACAAACCGTGGGCCAGGTTCCCAGGAAGAGGAGTGAGTGAGGAAAGCTGGATTCTGGGGGGGCAGCTCCAGCCTTCCCCTGCTGGGAGATACCAGAGACCTTGACCGTCTGCAGTGCAGATGCCCCACCTGTGAGGTGGGGAAGGGTGGGCACAATGATCTCTGCCCTGCTCTGTGAGTGCCTGGCACATCTAGCACTTGGTAGTGTACTCACTGAAGGGAGCTGTCTCCCTTCAGTCTCCAGTGGGTGAGTGTGGCCATTGGAGTCTAAGAGATGGAGGTCCGGACTTCCCTAGACCTGGGTTTCCAGGTCTCTAAATTTAATAAGACCTCCCTCCTTGTGGGTTGGGGCAGGAATAATCCACTTATCACCAAAGATAGAGACAGTGCCAGTTGCTGTCCTAAGCGCATGATTGAGGCTTGCTTAGTCCTTCTAACAACCTAATGAGTTTGTTTTCACCATTATCGATACTTCTTCCTAGAGGTGAAATAATGGATCCAGGACCACACGGTTGATGGCCACGCTGGGACTCCAACTGGTGCCCAAGGCTCTTTAACCTGTGACTATGCCCTGCAGTGTTTCTTTCCTTCTAAGGTGTTCTTCCCAGACAGTAGCAGGAAGCCCAGCTGCTATCTTTGACCCTGAGCCCCTACGTGCTGTTCACTTCCCTGTCATTCTCGAAGTCATCCCTGCCCAGGGCACACCCCGTGCCACCCTGGGCTAATCCCAGAGTCACGCTGGGACCTGTTATCAGACTGGCAGCTCAGCAGATAACGTTTACTGCTCCTCCTCACTTTGCCTTCCCACCTCCTCCAGGCATGGCTTGTTGTTAGTTTTACAGCCCAGGAAAATGAAGCTGAGGAAGGAGACAGGAGGGCACATCTCGATACTCCCGGGTGGCTGGACGTCAGCGTCTGACCCTGTCTGCCACTGCGTCCTCAGTCACCTTAGAAACCATGACCGTGATGCTGGCTGACATTAGTACGGCATTTTGTGCTTACTGAACCTTGCTCCGATGCTTCTTAGCGCTTGATCCTAGTGCCTGCAAGACTGGGATTTGGAGTAGAGCTCCTCGTCATCAGTCAGGAATGAGCATGCTGAGCCATGCAAGAGGAGGGAGAGCCAGAGCCCTTCCCAACCTGGCCACAGGGGGTAGAGCCTGGGGCTGCTCTTCCAGCAGGGTGCTGCTGAGACAGGCTAGGCTCTGGCTGGGGAGCTAGACCAGATCTACCCAGATCCCTCCCCTGCACCGGCTCAAGTAAATCCCAAGTCTGCTATCAGCGCCTGCCTCAGCCCGTGGGGCTCCCTCTCCTCTTGAGTTCCCACTCACTCAGTCTCCCGCTGGGGACAGCGCCCCTGTGGGCTTCCATGCCTCATACCCCAGCATGGCCCAGGCCCCAGCACATGAACAGCCATGCCTGCTGCCCTCTTCCCTGTGGCTTATGTGCATCTTGGTGAAGGCTTTTTTTTTTTTTTAAGGAGGCAGGGTGGGTCAGATACGAGGGCTCAAACTCAGGGCCTGGGCACTGTTCCTTAGCTTTTTTACTCAAGGTCGGTGTTCTACCACTTGAGCCAAAGCTCCACCTTTTTTTGGGTGATGAAATGGAGATAAGAGTCTCACAGACTTTCCTGCCTGGGCTGGCTTGGAACCACGATCCTCAGATCTCAGCTTTCTGAATAACTAGAATCCCAGGCATGAGGCACTGGTACCTGCTTTTTGGTGGGTGCAGAAGGTAAAATCCATGTCACCTAACATTTCAGCTTGACTCTCTCTGAATTTCACAGACCCTGTGTTGTAGAGTTTTATATCCATGAACTCAACTTGTCATTAAATTATTTGGTAATACTGCGGTTTAAATCCAGGTTTGAATCACACTTGCTATCACTTAAACCATTCCTCTAGCCCTGTGTGACTATGACTTAAGGGAACTAAAGCCATCTCTCCCGTATCTCAGCTCCTTTTGCTCCAAGTTTGTAGCAGGCCTGGTGAAGTGGCTGGAGTTGTCCGAAGCTGTCCTGCCAACCATGACTGCTTTTGTCAGCGGCCTAGGAGGCGAAGGAGCAGACATGTTTGCTGAGACTTTGTCAAAGGACCCAGCCTTGAAGGGTGACCCATCCATGATCACACAGGTAGAACTCATACCTAGGGGCAGGGGTTAGGGACTGGGGAACAAGTCAGTTCCTTTCCAGATAAATCTGGAAATCACCTCTGGTGGAATGGGGCAGCAGGAAGACCAAACAGTCCATCGTGATATCAAATGATGGTGATGGCTGGTGCTGACAAACGCTTTCTTTCAGTCGACTGCTCACCACACACATTACATTAGTACCCTGACAGCATTAACTCTGGACAACTTCCAGAGCTAAGCAATGCAGGTGGAGTGTGTCTTATCCAAAATGCTTGCGACCAGAAGTGTTTTCCAATTTCAGACATTTTGCCCTCAGGCTTTGGGGTATTTGCATATTTGGACATGCATTTGCATATCCCGATGTATTTGTATGTTCAGAAAGACATTTTGCATGTTGGCATAAATAAGTCACATGATGTATTGCCTATTTAGTCTTGGAGATGGAGTTCAGATCTAAAAGGACGAGTTTGTTTATGTTTCATATGAGTTTATACACATAGCTGGAAGGGAATGGGATACAGTGCAAGTCTGGATAATTTGAAACAAAGTTTCATGGTCTGGGCTTTTCTGTGGTATCCTATTGGCACTCAAAAATTGTTTAATTTTTGGGCTGGGAAGGTAGCTTAGTGGTAGAGTGCTTGCCTTGTATGCCTGAGGCCCTGGGTTCAATTCAATTTTTGGGCTGGAAAGGTGGCTCAGTGGTAGAGCGCTTGCCTTGCATGCTCGAGGCCCTGGGTTCGATTCCTCAGCACCACATAAGCAGGAAAAAAAAAGCTGGAAGGCACTGTGGCTCAAGTGGTAAAGCGCTAGCCTTGAGCTGAAGAGCTAAGGGACAGTGCCCAGGCCCAGAGTTCAGGCCCCACGACCGGACCCCCAAGAAGAACAAGGCATAGAGAGGTTAAATAATTTTCCCACTGTCACACAGCTGATAAGTGTCCAAGCCAGATTTTGAACCTTGGAGGTCTGATTTCAGAGCCTGCACTCTACTAACCTATGATCCTTCTTTGCTGAGGCCACAGCTTTGGTGTGTGGCCCTAGATATATCAGTCACCAGCTCTGTGTCTAGCTAGAGCAGGTGAAAGGTTCCAACAGGAAGTTGGTGGACATGTGCCATATAAGACAGCCCCCTTCCTTCCTTCCTTTCACTGCCTAATATCCTGACATTGCTGTTTCCTTATGACATTCCTGACATGGCTTTTCCTTAGGGTGTTGTTTTGTTTTGTTTTGAGACAAGTTTTCTCACTACTTAGTCCAGGCTGGCCTCAAACTCCCAGATCCTGGGAGTCCAGGCATACACTTCCATACCCAGCTGCTTACTTAAATTTTCTGTCCTGTTCACTGCCGTCCTGTGGGTCTTGTTCTTCATGGGTAGGAATGGGAATGGATGACAGTCATCTGGGCTGGGTGGCAGCCTGTTGGCTCCTCCCTGAATCTGGTTTTCTTTTCCACCCAGGACCTACTGAGCTTCTCACTTCAGGATGGTAAGTTGATTTGTTAATTCTGTCATTGTGGGCACAAGGGAAGCCAGTGACAGGTGCGCCACCTGTAGATGGACTGGCTCAGAGGAATGTTTTGGCACCCAGACTCCTGGCCTGCAGCGTTGGCAGTGAGCTGGTTAGCACGAGTCAAACGCCAAATGCTGCTGCTCACTGCTCGCTTCCTTTCTTCCTCAACTTCCCTGTGGCTCCTCGCCCCACACTCCCCTGCCGCCCACCCTCCTGTAGCTCAGGGACCTTTCCCAAGACCTCCTGGCCCCACGCCCACCTGGTATACTCAGGAGAAAGACCAGCCCCTCGGTACAGCTCTTGGGGTGTTGGTGGGGGTCTCATAGCCTGATCCCGGGAACCACAGCTGTAGCTTAGAACCTCCTCAACATGATTCCGCACATTCCTGGAGACCTTCTGGGACCAAACCATGGCATAGGGCCCACTGCCTCTCCTCTGCAAATACCCGCTCACGGGATGCTCGAGTGACATCTTCTGATGAGGAAGTGAGCTCAGCAGAGAGGTTCAGGGCATTCTCCTGCCTAGGCTGCACAGTGGAGATTCTACCCAGCTGTGCTTCTCCTGGGCTCACTAGCAATGAGCACAAGCCACTTGGGGCGCCTGGACGTGGTAGGGGATCCTTCCTGTCCTGTCCCTTCTGCCTGCTCCAGCCGCACCTGGGCCTGAGCCACGTGGCTGAGGGGCTGCCTGGTCTTGTAAGCGTCGCCATCTCCCTGACTCTGCACTGCCCATGCCCCTCCTCTTTTTATTTATTTTATATTTTATTCCATATATATATAATTTTTATTTCTTATATATTTTCTTCTTTTATTTTTTATGTTTCTTGTAAGGAAACCCATATAATATGTATATAAATCAGATAAAAATTGCATTTTGTGGTGTGTGTGTGTGTGTGTGTGTGTGTGTGTGTATGTGCGCGTGTGTGCGCATGTGCGCGTGCGCGCGCCAGTACATAGGGCTTACATTCAGAGCCTGAACGCCATCCCTTAGCTTTTCAACCACTTGAGCAGCAGTTCTACTTCTGGCTTTTTTGTGGTTAATTGGAGATAATATCTCACAGACTTTCCTGCCTGGGCTGACTTCAAACCTTGATTCTCAGATCTCAGCCTCCTGAGTAGCTAGGATTACAGATGTGAGCCACTGTGATTGTATCTTTGTTGTTGTTTATGATGATGATCATCATCATGGGGCTTGAACTCTGGGCCTGGGCACTGTCCCTGAGTTCTTTTGCTCAAGGTTAGCACTCTACCACTTTGAAACACAGCACATTTCCAGTTTTCTGGTGATTCACTGGAGCTAAAAGTCTGATCCTCAGATCTCAGCCTCCTGAGTAGCTAGGATTACAGGCATGAGCCACTGGTGTCCAGCCATTTTTTTTTAACATACTGTCTGGTCCTTGTGTACAGTGTGGGACTCAGGCTGCTGGAGAGCAGAGCCACACCCCAGGAGAGAGAAGATGATGATGTGGTTTTAGTAATGACAAAGCCACCTAATGTTGAGTACATGTGCTGTGCCAGGTGTGATTCTAGAGGTCCATGCAGGCATTTAACTCCTTTGCCCCATTGTGCAGACCTGACACTCTCATAATGTAGGGGTGTGCACATGCATGCACACTGATGTTATCCCTTAGCTTTTTGGCTCCAGGCTAAAACTACCATTTGAACCACAGCTCCAATTCCAGATTTTTGGTGGTTAATTGGAGCTAAGAGTCTCATAAACTTTACTGCCTGGGCTGTCTTCAAACATTGATCCTCTATCTCAACCTCCTGAGTAGCTAGGATTACAGATATGACTCCCTGGTACCTGGCTCATAAGAAAAAAAATTTTTTTAATCTGTGGGATCCTTGATTCAGAGCATATAGCCAAAGATCTTTTTTTTTCTTTCTTTTTTATTGTAAAGATACTCTACAGAGGGTTACAGTTACATGAGTGAGGTAATGAGTACACTTCCTATTGAACATTGTTACCCCCTCCATTGTTTTCCCCCTACCATCCCTTCCCTCCCTCCCTTCCTTGAGGTTCTTTTTTTTTTATTGTGATTAAGTGATTACATAATTTCCCGAATTTCACAGTATTGTGGAATAATGATGCTCATTTAAAGTCACAAGTTCATTCTAACTTTCCTGGAGCAAATTGTCTATCAGTCTATAACATATAACGGTGTTCACATGTTATGCACCATACATGTGATCAGCAGCATGGGGATATTTAGTAGTGGTTCAACCAGATGAGCAGGAGTTCTTTGTTTCTTAAGTCCTGTTAGTTTTGTCGTATCACCTAACATTTTGGATTTAGCATCCACTTATCAGGGAGACCATGTACCATTTGTCTCTTTGCTCTTGGCTTACCTCACTCAACATGATTCCTTCTAGCTCCATCCATTTCCCTGCAAATGCCATTATTTTGTCATTTCTAATGGCTGCATAATATTCCATTGTGTATAGATACCACAGTTTTTGGATCCATTCATCTATGGTGGTAGCCAAGGATCTTGTAAGGAGACAGTCAATATTGTAAGTGAACAAGTCACCTAAGTTCTTTCCCACAAGCTCCAAGAGAGTGAAGCCTTGTCTAGCTTATTTCACCATCAAACCTCAACATTTCTAACACTGAGAGATACGTGCTGGGCCTTTAGTACTTGCTTGGAGGGAGGGAGGCAGGCAGGAAGGCAAGAAGGAAGGAAGGAAGGTAGGAAGGAAGGAAGGAAGGGAGGGAGGGAGGGAGGGAGGGAGGGAGGGAGGGATAAATAGGTGGATGGGTAGGTGGATAGCCAAATGGGTGGGTGGGTGGGTAGATGGACAGAAGGAAAGAAAGATAGGTACATGGAAGGATGGGAGAAGGAAGGAGAGTGGGAGTCGCAGAGGATGGACAAATGCTTTTCTTCTGAGAACAACCTTAGAATCTGCACAAGGTGGTTTGTCTGAATACCCTCTTCCTCCTCTGGACTGGGTCGGGGAGCCCTGGCTTTCTCCATGAGTATGAGGAAAGATGAGTAACCCAGGAAATCAATATGAAAAGCTGCGTTTCTCAGAACTTCCTGGAAGGTTGACCTTTACTGGCAGCTTGGGGCTCTTCATCACATAGTGATGCCGCGGCAGCCGGGTGGGAATTTTTTTCTTTCTTTTTTTCAAATACTAATCATTTTCTTCTCTTCAGGTTCCAACCTGCTAAGCTCTTTACCAGCTGTAAAAAAACAATCTTCACCTTTTCTTCCCTCCTGTACTGGAGTTTGGACTCAGGGCCTCATGCTCGCTAGGCAGGCGCTCTACCTTGAGCCACACCTCCAGCCTTAAAACATGTCTTATAGGATATAGTAAACACGGAGCTGATAAGACTAACTCAGCTTAGTTCTATTGATATTCAGAGTTGGAAAACCCTCTGGAGTGGGTGGTTGGGGGTGTCCTGTGCACTGTGGGGGTATTTGGCAGTCTCCTGGGCCATACCCATTAGATCTCAGTAGCACTTCCTAAGTCCTAACAACCAAAAATATCTCCACACATTGCCAAATGCCGTACAGTGAACTAAGCCAAAATGTGGCTGGCTCAGGCGGGGCCGGTGTGTTTGTATTCAGTAATCTTTACAAGACATTCTGGTTGTTCTTTAGGCCCCTTAAATAGGTTGAATTATTGCACAGTGTATAACTGTCCAATAAGCTACTGAAATACATCCTGCAGTCTGCATTTACAGGGAGAAAATGAAGGCCTCCAAGGGTTTAGCCAGGAGCTTAGGACGACATTTCAAAGTTTCAAAATTCCATTTAAGGCAAAGTAGCTCTCATGAGCTCTGAATGGCTCAGGGAAACCTGCATCCCAGGTTGAAGGATGATTTTTCTGCCCCCTTGCTCTGCATCTGTAACCTGACCTGGGGGTGGGGAGCTGTCAGCAGGGAACTCAGCAGGTGTGTGTATGCACCTGTGAGTCATGGCGGTACCTCCTGCACACCTGACTCTACTTTCTGCGGAAAGTATAATTGCTAGATTGCTCCCCTACTCCCTGATGAATCAGTGCTGAGGTGTGAATCTTTGGCTCTCCTGACCCAGGGACGATTTTCTGCCAGCATCCTTGAGATTGAGAAACTTATAGTCAATTTTGAAACCACCTTATTTATTCAGTAAATAAGAACCGAATGCCTCCTGTGTGCAGTTAGCCCGGGAATTTTTTTTTTTCAGTTGTAAGGCTTGAACTCAGTATCTGGGCATTCTCCCTGAGCTCTTTTGTTCAAAGCTAGCACTCTACCACTTTGACCCACAGCACCACTTTGGCTTTTCTGGTGGTTCATTGGAGATAAGAGTCTCATGGAAGCCAGACACTGGTGGCTCACACCTATAATCCTAGCAACTCAGGAGGCTGAGATCTGAGGATTGTGGTTCAAAGCCAGCCCAGGCAATAAAGTTCTTGAAACTCTTATCTCTGGCGTACTACTCAGAAAAAGCTGGAAATGGTGCTGTGGCTCAAGAGGTAGAGCACTAGCCTTGAACACAAAGAGACTCATGGACAGTGCTTAGGCCCTGAGTTCAAGGCCCAGAACTGGGAAAAAAAATAAGAGTCTCATGGACTTTCCTGCCTAGACTGGTTTTGAACCACAATCCACAGATCTCAGCCTCCTGGGTAGTTAGGATTACAGGCGTGAGCCACCAGCACCCAGCTCCTGGGGTAATTTTAGCAGAGATGCTTGTCAATGGCCTGATGTCTGCCTGACACTTGAGATTTTCAACTCCCAAATTTCAGGAGCTCCATATTCCAAGTCTAGCCACTATGAGCCAAACAAAGGGACAAGTTAAAAGGCAGTAAAAGCAGTGAAAGGAGATGTATTACATAGCACAGACAGGCCATGGGAAGACTGCCCTTCACTGGCCTTCAGTGGTCTTGCAGGGATACAAACATGAGCTTTAGATTTTATAGACAAAAAACTGGGAGGTGAAAAAAAAAACTGGGAGGTGAAGGAGAGAGGTGTGCATAATTATTAAACAGTCCCCGTCCAAATGTGGCCTGGTTGATGACGTCAGTCCTTGCCTTGGAAGAGGTTCTGGAGAAGTTCTTACTGTGGTCAAGACCAGTCAAGATAAACAGGTCATCAGTAATGGCAAGGGGTCTGTCTGTTCCACAGACACTCTCTTGTTCTTGGCAGAGGTTTCTTATCATAAAGATGTTATCTGTCCTTCCTGGATTGCAAGGTGACTTTGGAGAGAGTGGCTCAGAGCAGAGACGTGTACAAAATGAAGGCAGGAATGCCCAACTTTTCTCCTGTGTTTAGAATGAGTGTGCCCATCAAAAGCAGCTTTTAAGTACTCTTTACAAGCTGAATGCTTGCTTTCTTCCTTTCTTTTCTTTCTTTCTCTCTGTCTTTCTCTCTTCTCTTTCTTTCTTTCTTTCTTTCTTCCTTTCTTTGTATGTGCCACTAATGGGACTTGACCTCAAGAGTTCTAGCTCTTGCTGACAACTGGCACTCCACCACTTGAGCCAGGCATGAACTTCTAGCTGTTTGTTAGCTAATTGGATTGGATTTATCTGCCTACACTGGCTCTAACCCACAACTTTCCAGATCTCAGCCTTCTGAGTAGGATTATAGGCATGAGCCATAGCACCTTGCATCAGAGAGTTTTCTTTACAGATACTAATTTAAGGCCCACCAATTCTGGAAGACAGGTACTATGACTGCCTCTATTTTCCAAGAGGAGACCACAGCAGAGACACAGTGTGTGACATCACTCACCTTACTGATAAAACTACCACGACTACCACTACCACCCTCCACTTCCCGGAACAAATCCCATGAACCATTCTAGAAGCTTAAAGCCAGTGGTTGGTAGGAGACAGTTGGCATGTGATGGGAATTCAATGTGGCTTCTGTTTCATATGAAAACTGTCCCTTCAGGTTGGTTAGGACAGAGGCCATGCTAGCCTTAGGGGGAAATGTAATTAAGAAAGTGGGTAGATGGAGGGATGGAAGTACAGTGGGGAGGAGCGGTAGGGGCATGCGTATGGTCTTGAGGTGTGACCGCCAAGGAAGAGGGGATAAGGAGCCCACTCTGCACCATCGGCTGCCTGGCAGCCCCAGCACCAGGGTGCCGCCTTAGTGTGACTTACCAGCGTGGAAGAAAGAGACATGACAATTCCCCATGGAAAGACTATTATGAGAGCCATACCTTGTGGTACACACCTGTAATCCTAGCACTTGGGAGACTGAGGCCAGAGGATCAAGAGTTCAAGGCCATCTTGGACTACAGATGGAAACCGTCACTCAAAAACTCAAAACAGAAAAAATACTAACAGAATATACAGCGAGTTTGGAATTTATCTCTGGAGAGAAGACAGACAATAAACATGAGGGTAAATTAAAAAAAAAAAAAAACATAGTTGGTGGGGGTTTTTTGTGTGTATGTAAGCTGGTCCTGGGGCTTGAACTCAGGGCCTGGGTGCTGTCCTTAAGTTTGTTTTTTTTTTTGGTCCAGTCGTGGAGCCTGAACTCTGGGCCTGGGCACTGTCCCTCAGCTCTTCAGCTCAAGGCTAGCACTCTACCACTTGAGCCACAGCACCACTTCCGGCTTTTTTCTTTTTGCTTATGTGGTGCTGAGGAATTGAACCCAGGGCCTCAGGCATGCAAGGCAAGCACTCTACCACTGAGCCACTTTCCCAGCCCCAAGTTTTTTTTGGGGGGGGTCTGGTCGTGGGGCTCAAGGCTAGCACTCTACCACTTGAGCCACAACACCACTTCCAGCTTTTTTCTTTTTGCTTATGTGGTGCTGAGGAATCGAATCCAGGGCCTTATGCATGCAAGGCAAGCGCTCTACCACTGAGCCACCTTCCCAGCCTCCAAGCTTTTTTTTTTTTTTAAGGTTAGCGTTCTGCCACTTAAGCCACAGCTCCACTTCTGGCTAGCTGGGGATCAGAATCTCAAGGACTTTTCCTGCCTGAGCTGGCTTTGAACATGGATCATCAGATCTCACCTCCTGAGTAGCTCGGATTACAGGCGTGAGCCACTGGCATCGGGCCAAAAAAACAATTTCAATGGTGATAAGAAGGATTTGCTGCTGGCAAAGGGACAGAGAGCAGGGGAGTGAATCAGAGAGGGCTTTTGGGAGCAGGTGGCTCAGTTCCTTAACTGAACCATGAGGTAGTCTCAGAAAGTTCCAGGCATTGTCAGCTCTGGGGCTAAAATCCTCTTTAAATGAAGATCCTACCTAGGGGAAGCGATATGCCCTTGCCAGTTGGTTCCCCCTTGTCTCCACAGTTCCTGGGAAAGTTGGACCCAAAATGGAGGTGGGAAGCAGTAAAGACCTTTTTATGCTGCTTTGGGCACGTTGGGGCACAGCAGAGACTCTAGCAGGTCAGGAAGAAGTCCAGCCAGCCAATGAAGACAACATGACTTCATTGTTTCCTGTATACCCCAAGCATTGGTGAAGCACATCAGCAAACAAGGCAGACGGCCCTGTCCTTGTGGTAGGGGAGGGAGGGGGAGGTGGTATTCTGATGGGTTGAGCCACACAATATTATCCACACAGAAAGGAGAAAAGGAAAGGGTAATGGGAAACGCAGGGAGCGGGGGTGGGGGGTGGGGGGCGCTTAGAAGTATGCTGCTCTAATTCAGGACCAACAGTCTCTCCAAAGAGTTGAGATTTGGGTGACAGAAACAGGCCAGGCTGGCAGACCTCTGGGAGAAAGGTTTACCAGATAATGAGAACAGTAAGTGCAAAGGCCCTGAGACAGACATGTGCTTGGTAGAACTGATGCTGATGCATGAAGCAAGGATGAATAGTAGAAGACATAGGAGTAGGTAGCAGGAAGGGTTCAGATATCTTACACACCTAGGAAGAAATGTGGACTTTATCCTAGGGGTATTAGAAAGTGATTAGAAAATTTTAAGCCAGGGCTGGGAAGGTAGCTCAGTGGTAGAGCGCTTGCCTTGCATGCATGAGGCCCTGGGTTCCATTCCTCAGCACCGCATAAGCAAAAAGAATAAAAAGCCAGAAGTGGTGCTGTGGCTCAAGTGGTAGAGCGCTAGCCTTGAGCTGAAGAGCTGAGGGACAGCGCCCAGGCCCAGAGTTCAGGCCTCACGACCGGACCCCCCCCCAAAAAAAAAAGAAAAGAAAAGAAAAATTTAAGCCAGGGAGAATGTATAAATGAACGGCTTCTGTGACTCCCTCTAGATTGGAGATAGATGGAATACAGAGGCCAGAATGAAAAATGAGGAACCATAGGGTAGGCAGAGGCTGCTAGGGAATTTTCAATACCAGTGAGAGGTGGTGGTGGTAGAGACGGCAGGAAATGCTCAGACGCAGGCTGTAGCTTGGAGACTCTGCTGCCAACATTAGCTGGTAGATTGGGTGTCAGGATGACCAAAGGACAATGCCCAGGCATTTGGCCTAAGCTCCAAGGTGGATGTGTGAATGGGCACCTGTTAGCCAAACAAGACAGACAGATCTTTAGGAGAACCAAGACCAGGAGAGCCCCCACCAGCCTCTAAGCCCAGCTTCAAGACCAACAGCCTGGCCTCCAAGGTCCTTGAAATGACCTTGAGTGACAGCCAGATCTCTCTCTCCATGCTTGACATTACCCCAGGAATAATAATCATTTGTGCACGTGGCAGCCAGGATTCTAGAAACTCTATCACTGCAACCTTGACCCCTGCAGTACATGTTAGCCACTAATTATAATTGCGATCCATGAATCATCATGGCCAAGCCTTGGTTCCCACAGCCCGATTATCACCTGGGTGAAGCAGGTGCTTCTGTTCAAAGGAGAAGGCGCTCCTTTGTCTGCAGACCTTTCATTAATCTGGTGACTCTGAGACACAGCCCCTGCACCGGCACGTAGACAGCCCCTAAGCAGGAATGTGGCCAAGGGTAGTGGGCCAAACACTGCTGACCGGTGACACGGGCAGGCTGTGACGGAGAACTCAGTCAGGTTAAAGAGTCCCTCCGTCAAATGACATCCTGCAGCTGACGATAAGGAAGACCCCTAAAGCAGGTTTCAGGAATACCGCCCCCACCCTTCTCTGTCAATACTGGGGTTTGAGCTTTAGACTTCAGGCTTGCTAAAGTCAGTACTCTACTACCTGAGATACAGCCATACACACAAACACTCAAGGATTTTAGTTTATCTTCTTTTTCAGATAGGTCTTGCTCTTTTTTCCGCAGCTTGCCTCCAACCTTGATCCTCCTTGCCTCTGGCCTGCAAAGTAGCTGGGATTCTAGGCACGAGATGAAGTGATCATCTAGGGCTACTCTGATGGACCCAATGGAATCACCAGGGCCTTGTATAAAAGGAAGGAAACAGCATCAGAGAAGGAGGCATGGTGGCAGAAGCAGAGGCTAGAATAATGTGGCCATGAGACAAGGGTTGTGGGCAGCCTCGAGACGTTGGGAAAGGCCAGGAATAGAATCTCTCCTAGCACCTCTAAAGGGGGGAACACAATCTTGTGAACATTCAGGATCTCAGGCCACAGAGGTCCTAAACTTGTATTATCTGAAGCCACTAAGTGTGGTTATTTGTTACAGCATGCATAGGAGACTAATCCATTGATTTTCATGGAACACTGCTGTACGTGGTGAAGCTACAATCTCAGGAGCAGAGGGCACCGTGACCCCAGGCTCCTTAGACAGAAAACAGCAGGGCGGGAGGTAAATGGCAACTTTGTCTTGCAAAGTTCAGTCACTCGGCAGCAGCAATGCAGCCTGGTGTGCTAGAAACTAGCAGACACTGCTGAGGACAGATGGGAGCTGGGGGGAGAGCCAGCTCCAGTCATGACTATTGTGAACATCTCTCTGCTTAAAAACTCCATCTGATTCTTTGCCTGTGTCATCCTCTCTTGTCTTTGGAGGGCGCTACGATGCCCGAGCCAGAGTCCTCGTTTGCCATGTGACTACTCTGCTTCACGTTCCCCTGGAGGACCTGGATGTCCTTGAAGAGACGTTCCTCGAGAGCCTGAAGGAAGCCAGAGAAGAGGAATCTGAGTAAGAAATCCCTGCATTTCCACTCAAGGGTGCTTTGCCGATAACAGTGCCCTTTCCCTGACTGAGCAGAAGGAGCACTGGCTGGAGAGTTCCAATGAAGCCTTGGCTCACTATGTGACCTTAACAAGTCCCCTTACCCTCTCTGGGCCTCAGTGCTCACTTGCAAGAAGAGGAGGACCAAATAGAGGGTTACTAAGAGAGGTGCATCTGACTTTAACATCCTAGGGCCCTGATACCGTGCTCTACCTCAGGCTCGGATCTATGGGCTCCATCGACCTGGATTCAAATCCCACCTCAGACACCCATCTACTGTCTAACCTTGGGCAGCTAGCTGGCCACCTTTCTCTAATCTGCAATATTCCATGCATGTCTGTAAAATGACAATAAGGATAGTAACCTCCTGGGCCATTGGGAGAAAGGAACATTGCCATAATATAAAACACTGCCCAAGCTTGGCACCATAGTGAGTATTCCCTGATGTGACTCTTCCCTTCCCCCACATGCCCCAAACACATCCGACTCCTCCGTGGCAGAGCTTTGCTATTATGTCGGTAACTTGGCCACCGCATTGCTCCTTGGAGAGAACGCCTAACACAAAAATCTAAATCCCAGTGCAATAAATCAATCCCAGCCACAGCCTAATTGTGGGTTGCTGGCACCAGGCACGTCAGCCTGGCCCTGAGTCTCACTCATCTACAATGGCTTGGGGGTTGCACCAGCTCATTCTTCCAGTTGGAGATTTAATCCAGTTGTCAGGTTCAGAGAAACACCCTCGTGCCAGGGTTTATGGGGCAAAGGGAATGGGTGTTACCTCGAAAAAGGAGGAAACATGGCTTGTTGAAATAACCTCGAAACATTCTTGCTTTGACTCTCAAACTGTGTCAGCAAGAAAATAACCTTGCTCCAAGCAAATTACCATAACCACAAAGGCTGCCTCAGGTTCTTTGAAAGCGCCAGAAAGAGGTAGGGTCTTCTATGCCTTCAGATTAAGGAATCTCTCATTTATTGGTTGGAAATCTTTTGCCAATACTGGGGCTCTGAACTGAGGACTTTGCATTCTTGCTTGGCTTTTTTCTTTCAAGGCTGATGCTTTACCACTTGAGCCACAACTCTACTTCTGGCTTCTTGTGGCTAGAGATAAGTCTCACAAACTTTTCTGCCTGGGTTGGCTTCAATGCTCAGATCACAGAGCCTCCTGTGTGGCTAGGATTATAAGTTTGAGCCAGCAGAACGTGATTATTAGCTGAAAAATCTTATCAGAAAGAAACACATATCCCTGAGGGATTTGTTCTGTTAACAGCAGTAATCCGGATCAGAAAAAAATAGAAAACAGAAGTTCTAACACAGGGGCTAGGAAGGTAGTTCAGTGGTAGAATGCGGTTCAAAGCCAGCCTAGGTGGAAAAGTCTGTGAGACTCTTATCTCCAGTTAGTCACCAGAAAACCAGAAGTGGCACTGTGGCTCAAGTGACCAGCCAAAAACAAACAAGACAAAGCAAAAAAACCATGGGGGAGCCTGACAGTTCTCCTGTCAGTCTGGCCCAAGAATGACAACATTCTAGGCAGGAACGGGGCCACTGTGTCAACCTGTAATACAGAACGAAGTCAGTGTGGATGCAAGGCACAGCCAGTTTGCAGTGGAGAAGCAGTGGGAGGGAGTAAGACATAACTGTGGATGCTATCAACCGTGGAGGTTGAGGGGAGGGGCTCATTTGTTACAGCAGCAAAATCTTATCCTGACGGATCCACTTACTGTGGCTACATACATATTACACTTATTTAATTTATGCCAGTACTAGGGCTTGAACTCAGGGCCAGGGTGCTATCCCTTAGCTTTTTTATTCACTCAAGGCAGGCTCTTTACCACTTGAGCCACACCACCATTTCTAGCTTTTTGCTGGCTAATTTCTGCCCTAGTTGGTTTCAAACTGCAGTCCTTAGATCTCAGCCTCCTGAGTTGCTAGGATTACAGGCATGAGCCACCAGTACCCAGCCTAGTGATTGTATTTACATCAAAGTCTTCTTTTCCAACAAATGATACATAATTTCCATGGGTTTTGTGAGGTCTTCATGAGATGAAATGATTCACATAGAAATGATTGGCCTATCGTAACCGTTCAATATGTTTATTGCTATTATCATTCTTCTCATTACTAAAAAGAATTTCCTTCTAAATGGAGGCTGGAGATATACTTTGACCCTTAATTGACTTGACGCTTAACTGATGGTCCTTAACTCAGTTTAAACAGGGAGGATGGAAATTATTGGATTTTGGCAGGGTTCAAGGCCTGTGGTGCGTGTGGGGGGAAATCCCAGCTCACCAAAGGAACAGGCATGAGGGGCGGCGTGGGGGTGTGGCTCTGAGAGTCAGTGGCACTGTCTAGGCTGCAGCTAGAAACCCAGGGAGGAGGTCCCGGAGGCCCTGTGGCTGGGTCAAACACTTCCAGCTCTCTACCGTCTTTGGCTACCCCTGCGCTTGGGAGGGGGAGATATCAGGAGGGATGATCATCTCAGAGAGCAGAGGAGACAGCCACCTTCCTGCAGTGATGTGTCCCAGTTGCTATAGAACCAGAGGGGGACTGGAGGCTAAATTTTAAAAAAATGTGTAGGGCAGAATAGACCTGCCTGCCATCTAAACAGAAGCTTTGGGGTTAATAGGACACATGTGAAATGTTGGAGCATTGTCACAATCACTGGAGATTTATTATTAAGAAATTAGTCAACGTGGTGTGACTCACACCTAGCTATCCAGGAGGCTGAGATCTGGAAGATTGTGGTTTGAAGTCAACATGGGCAGAACAGCTGGGTAACACATTGCATTCCATAGCTTAGTATCTTCCAGAAAGAGAAAAGAGTTAAAAAAAAAAAAAAAGTCTAAAGAAAGCCTACATAGAATCGGATCCATTAAGGGCACATACAGATTTACAATTCACTGAAAAAAATGGAGGCTGGTGTCCAGAGAGGGCAAGCCATGTTCCCAAGGCTACACAGAAAGCTAGAGACTAAATCAGAGCTAAGAACCAGGTCTCCAGGCTGAAGAGTTGCTATGCTGCTTTCCCTAGGTCTGAGATAATTTTGGCAACCTCAGGCAGAATCCGAGGTCCATCACCATCATCCCTAAAGCCACCCCTATTTCTGGGGAAAGAATTCTTAAATAAGCCAGGCGCCAGTGACTCATGCCTGTGATCCTAGCTACTGGAGGCTGAGATCTGAGGATCATGGTTCAAAGCCAGTCCAGGCAGAAAAGTCTGTGAGACTCTTATCTCCAATAAACCACCAGGAAACTGGAAGTGGCGCTGTGGCTCAAGTGGTAGAGCACTCGCCTTGAGCACAGGGACAGTGCCCAGGCCCAGAGTTCAAGCCCCATGACCGACCCCCCAAAAAAAATTATTAAAAGAAATAGCAAGTAGGACTCAACCTACCTAATGTTTTCATTCTCAAGCCTGCAGAGAATCTCATGAGAGAGGGCCTACTATTATTCCTATTTTGCAGACGAGGAAATAGCCTCAGAGAAACTAAATAAGGTTCTCAAGGCTGGCTGCATTAGAACTTTTTTTCCATTTTGTTGGTCATGGGGCCTGAACTCTGGGCCTGGGCACTGCCCCTTAGCTCTTCAGCTCAAGGCTAGCGCTCTACCACTTGAGCTACAGTGCCACTTCTGGTCTTCTGGTGGTGGATTGGAGATAAGAGTCTCACAGACTTTTCCGCCTAGACTGGCTTTAACAGCAATCCTCAGATCTCAGCCTCCTGAGTAGCTAGGATTACAGGCATGAGCCACCAGCACCCAGCTCCCTCTGGGTTCTTAAAGATCCTTCTGGAAGTGGCTCGCATCCCCACTCACCTATCATTGGTTAAAGCTGCTCATCAGTTGCAGTTGACAGAGCAATGTTGTACACTTGGGTCGTTCTCTATATTAGTGTTTCCATATTCCTCAGATTCCACTAGCCAGGGCTAGAAAATATTTTTTTAATTAAGTCTGGCTGGGTATAGTGGTGCACACCTGTAATCCCAGCCCTCAGGACATGGAGATCATGAGTTTCAGTCTAGCCTCAGCTACGTAGTGAGACCTAGACCCAAACAAAAAATAATTAGGTCTGTTACTGAACACGTTCAGCCTTTTTTATTTCTTACCATTATTCAAGATGTATATGTAGTATATATATGTTCTATTTGATATAATAAATAAACATGGTTTGAGTAGAAGCAAGAATTGCCTAGGTTAGAAACAAATATTACAAGGCAGGGCACCAGTGGCACGCCTGTAATCCTAGCTACTCAGGAGGCTGAGATCTGAGGATCAAGGTTTAAAGCCCGGGCAGGAAAAGTCTGTGAAACACTTTTTTTTTTTTCTGTCGGTCCTTGGGCTTGAACTCTGGGCTTGAGCGCTGTCCCTCAGCTCTTCAGCTCAAGGCAAGCACTCTACCATTTGAGCCACAGCACCACTTCCAGTTTTCAAGTGGTTCATTGGAGGTAAGAGTCTCACGGACTTTCCTGCCCAGGCTGGCTTTGAACCACGATCCTCAGATCTCAGCCTCCTGAGTAGCTAGGATTACAGGCAGGAGCCACCAGCATTGGGCTTGTGAAACTTTTTTATCTCCAACAAACCTCTCAGAAAACGAAGTGGCACCGTGGCTCAAGTAGTAGAATACTAGCCTTCAGCTGAAGAGCTGAGGGACAATGCCCAGGCCCAGAGTTCAAGCCCCAAGACCGACAGACAGACAGACAGACAGACATACGTACATACATACATGCATACATATGCAGTATTTCTTGAGCACCTGTGGGTTTTGCTGCCCTTGGGGGTCCTGGAACCAATTCCCCATGGAAGTACAACTATAGAACCTTCTAGTAAAGGAGAGAGAACTGATAGCTGACTAACGATGAGCAACTGACCCCCACAGCAGAGGAAGGCATCAAGCCTCCACGGCGGTTGAGATTTGAATGCCAGACCAGGCCCCTGGCTCTCAGCCACCATTCTGCTTCTTCTCCCTCCCTCTACAGCAGCATGTGGTCCTGAACCCGGAGTGTGTGCAAATTTCTATCACTGGCTCCTGCATCTCTGTCTCAAAGCAGTAAGAAGAGCCGTGCTTTGCCCTTTATCCCCCTAGGGAGACATGGAGAGCTGAGCTGGCAGGAAACCAAAACACATGCCGGGCCCCAGAAGGCCCAATGCAAGTCCACTTCTGGAAACAGGCAGGAAACAAGTGGTTGAGCCCCTGGGTTTTTCTGCTCACAGATAACACAGTATCCCAAGACACCCACAAATTGTCTATTAGCCATGTGAGTTTGTTGACTGAATAGCCAAAGGAGGAATGAATTTTAATCATGACAAAGCCACAATCTTGTGAGATGTTATTGCCCCCATTTTACAGGAGAGGAAGACTAAGGCTCTGGCCGATATGGTAGGATGCTCTGGAAATACCCACAATTTCTCTCTTAACTTATCTGCAATGTGAGGACCACAGCAAAACCATTTCTTAGAATAAGATAAAGTGTAGGAAGTCCAAAGCACAGACGCTAGTGTATAGGCAGGCATTCCTCACTAAATATTAACCATTTTTCATCATTTCTTATCACCATGATTTGCTGTCGCTCCAGTGAGTGTCCAAACTCCAGCTTCTGTTCAGAGGTCCCCCGTAATGGCCAATCTACCCCAACCTCTGCCTCTCCTCTGGCTTCCAATCAAAAAAGTGGCTGAGCCCGGTGCTAATGGCTCACACCTGTCATCCTAGCTACTCAGGAGGCTGAGATCTGAGGATCGAGGTTCAAAGCCAGTCCAGGCAGGAAAGTCCATGAGACTTTAACCTCCAATTAACCACCAGAAAACTAGAGGTAGCGCTGTGGCTCAAAGTGGTAGAACACTCACCTTGAGCTAAAGAGCTCAGGGACAGCGCCTAGGCCCAGAGTTTAAGCCCCACGACTGACAAAACAACAACAATAAAAACAACAGCTGAGGCCTGCAGATCCCAAAGGCAAATGGGGTTCTCATGAAGCCTGAGCATTCATGACAGCTGCACTCAGTACGCACCTGACGCCAGTTCATCCCAAATGCTTTCTTCTGCTGCCAGCTTTTCCAGCACTTATGTCTCCAGCCTGGAAGCGTCTGGCTATTGCCCCAAGGCCAAGGTCTCCTGTGAAGAAATGTCTCTAAGCCATCCTCAGAGTGATTCTTCAAGGGGGAAAGGGCTTCCAGCTGTCCCCGAGGGAGGTGGAATCCAAAGGCAGGATGGGGGAGAAGGGATGGAGGAGGGAGGCATGGAGGCACTCTGTTGAAAGGTATTCTTTGTGCTCCTCTTGCTATTATTATTACTGTTTTCTTTTCATTATTCAATTGCAACCCTGTTAGATGGACCTGGTAGGTAAGTAATGCACCTGTCCACTGAGATTTCCCTACTAAGTTTCAGAAACATGAATTTTCTTTTTCTTTTATTTTTTTTAATATGCCAGTCCTTAGGCCTCTGACCCTGGGCACTGTCCCTGAGCTCCTTTTGCTCCTGGCTAGCACTCTACCACTTGTGCCACAGCTCCACTTCCAGATTTTTCTGTAACTAATGGGAGGTAACAGTCTCACAGACTTTCCTGCCCAAGCTGATTTTGAACTGAGATCTGTAGGTCTCAGGCGCCCGTGTGGTTAGGATTACAGACATGAGCCACCAGTGCCCAGCTTTTTTTGCTTTTTTTCTTTGGTGCCAGTATTGGGGATTGAATTCAAGGACTGGAGTGCTGTCCCTCAGCTTCTTCATTCAAGGCTGGTGCTCTATCACTTGAGCCACACCTCCACTTGTGGCTTTTGGATGGTTAATGGGAGATACAAGTCTCCTGGACTTTCCTGTTTCCAACTCTGATCCTCAGATCTCAGCCTCCTGTATGGCTAGGATTACAGGCATGAGCCACCAGCACCCAGGTCGCTTCTGCTTCTTAAAAGCATCAGTGGGCCTGGGTGACTTGGTAGCCTGCTCTTCTGGACAGAGTAGCTACCCACCATTGCTCTCCTCTGGAGGTGAGATGGGGTTGGAGTGAAGCGGGAGGTCTCAAGGGATCCTGGCCATAGGTGATCCTTAAAGATCAACCTCTTCTCCCCCCAGAACGGCTGAGGCATCCCGGAAGAAGAAAGAAAACCGGAGGAAATGGAAGCGCTATCTCCTGATAGGGCTGGCGACAGTCGGAGGGGGAACAGCGATTGGTAAGGCCAGCCCAGTGGACAGCACATGGCAGTCTAGACTCACAGCAAGCACCAAAAGGGCAGGAGGTGAGCTGGGAGGTGACCCCAGCACAGGACAGGTCAGTGGTAGAGTAGCACTGTTAGAAGTTGCCATAGGCTGGGCGCCGGTGGCTCACTTCTGTAATCCTAAAATACTCAGGAGATTGAGGTCTGAGGATCACAGTCCAAAGCCAGCCTGGGCAGGAAAGCCTGTGAGACTCTTATCTCCACTAACACTACCAAAAAACTGGAAGTAGATCTGTGGCTCAAGTAGGAAAGCATTAGCCTTGAGCAAAAGAAGCTCAGAGGCAACACCCGGGTCCTGAGTTCAAGCCCCAGAACCAAGACCAAAAAATAGAAGAAGTGTCCAAAAAAGGTGGTGGTAATTTATGGAGTCAGAACACATCAAGCCGTATTCCAACTCCCACTTTCACGCGTGTGGGCTGCTTTCCCTGCAGGTGTGACTGGAGGCCTGGCTGCCCCTCTGGTGGCTGCAGGAGCTGCGACAATCATTGGCAGTGCTGGGGCAGCAGCGCTGGGCTCTGTGGCTGGAATAGCTGTCATGACCTCACTGTTCGGTGCAGCTGGAGCTGGCCTGACAGGTAAGTCTCGAAAGCAGCGGGGACCCAGGTGCTGGTGGCTCGTGCCTATAATCCAAGCTACTCAGGAGGCTGAGATCCAAGGATCATGGTTCAGAGTCAGCAAGGAAAGAAAACTCTGGTAGGGCTGGAAATGTAGCTTAGTGGTAGAGTGCTTGCCTAGCATGCAGGAAGCCCTGAGTTCAATTCCTCAGCACCACATAAACAGAAAAAGCCAGAGGTGACACTGTGGCTCAAGTGGTAGAGTGCTAGCCTTGAGCAGAAGAAACTCAGGGACAGTGCCCAAGCCCCAAGTTCAAGCCCCAGGATGGGCAAAAAAAGAAAAACATCTATGAGATCCCATTAACCAATAAAAAAGCCCAAAGTGGAAGTGTGGCTCAAGTGATAGAGCACCAGCCTGAAACAGAAAAAGCAAAGCAAGAGCATGAGGTCCTGAGTTCAAACTCTAGTACACACACACACACACACACACACACACACATACACACACACAATGGGGAACTGAGAAAGATTTTTTGTTGTTGTTGTTGGTCGTGGGGCTTGAACTCTGGGCTTGGGTGCTCTTCAGCTCAAGGTAAGCATTCTACCTCTTGAGCCACAGCACCACTTCTGGTTTTCTAGTGGTTTATTGGATATCAGAGTCTCACGGACTTTTCTGCCCAGGTTGGCTTTGATCTGCGCTCCTCAGATCTCAGCCTCTTCAGTAGCTAGGATTACAGGTGTGAGCCACTGGTGCCCAGCTTAAGAAAGATGTTTTTTATCTAGAGTGGCCCAGGTCACTACAGGATTCTCTGATTCTCCCTAGGGATGGCTTCTTGGGTGACAGAGGGGATGTAGCTTTGTTCTCTCTGAGTTCTATTTGTGTCTGACTTGCAACAGATTTCACTGAAGCAACTAGCTAGTCCTCTGCATGGCCAGGGTAAAGACCACATTTGCAAACCTGGCTTTCCCACCATGCCCCCTAAGCGCTTCCTAAGGACGATTCCTGAGCCTGCTCCCCCACTCTGAGAGTACAAGCAAGCCCTCTGGAGGCATGAGGCCTTTTCCTGGCTACAGAGTGACTTTAGATTTCCTGCAATCAAGGACAGTCATGGCACTTTAAAGGGACCACAAACAAAGTGCATTTGTCCGGGGGCAGGGCAGCTAGTTAGCGCTTGCTGGGTACATGTAAGCACAGTTGGGACGGCTGCACCCCTCCCAGGACTCCCTCACCTCCATTCCTGTTCATGTGTCTGAGTCTTTAGGCTACAAGATGAAGAAGCGTGTCGGAGCCATTGAAGAGTTCACATTCCTGCCCCTGACGGAGGGCAGGCAACTACACATCACCATCGCCATCACTGGGTGGCTCGCTTCTGGAAAATACCGTGAGGACCAGGGGCAGAGAAGGATTGGGGGACCTGGTGTTGGGGCACTGGTGGACTTGGGCCTACTGCTCACCAGACCCTGGGATCTGTTCTTGCTTGCATGCGACTCTAGGGAGTGGGCAGGAAGGGCCCCATATCACAGAGGAGGAAACTGAGCCTCAGAAAGGTGAGATGACTTCATTGCTACACCCATCTGCCCATGCACTCTCCTACTGACTCAGCCATCCTTTAGCTTTCCATGCATGTACTCATCTATTCACCCACCCATCTAGCCATCATCTTTCCACCCATCTTCCACCTATCCATCCATCCACCTATCCATCCATCCACCTATCCATCCATCCAGCTATCCATACATCCACCTATCCATCCATCCAGCTATCCATCCATCCACCTATCCATCCATCCACCTATCCATCCATCCACCTATCCATCCATCCACCTATCCATCCATCCAGCTATCCATACATCCACCTATCCATCCATCCAGCTATCCATCCATCCACCTATCCATCCATCCACCTATCCATCCATCCAGCTATCCATCCATCCAGCTATCCATCCATCCACCTATCCATCCATCCAGCTATCCATCCGTCCACCTATCCATCCGTCCAGCTATCCATCCATCCACCTATCCATCCATCCAGCTATCCATCCAGCTACCCAGCACCTATCCATCTACTCACTCATTCATCCATTTACCCACCACCCATATACCTACCCATCATCCATCATCCATCCACATATCTACCCATTCATTCATTTACCCATCTATCCATCCACCTATCAGCTATCCACCTGTCCATGTATCATCCCCCCACCCCTTTCTCCATCAGTATTTATAGAGTATCCACTCACCCACCCACCTACCATCCATCCACTCACCATCATTCATCCAGCCAGCCAGCAGTATTTGTAAAGTACTGTTCTTAACTGGGTTAAGCCAAGCCTTAGGAATTCACTGATGGACAGCCCAGTCATCATGTCTGCTTCCATGGAACACACAAGACAGAGACAGGCCAAGTGATTAAAGGGAAGCTTTATGGCTGGCACAGTCGGGAATGAGCTATTCCTGGAGGAGGTTTTTAGAGGAAGTAGTATTTATGCTAAGGCCTGGTTGGTAGCTAGTTGGGTTTTAAAAAGGAAAACGTGTGGACCAAGCAAAGAGGCAGCACAACCAAAGGTCCTGATGTGCAAAAAGACCAAAAGGAGGGCTGGGAATGTGGCTTCGTGGCAGAGTGCTAACCTAGCATGCACAAAGCCCTGGGTTCAATTCCTCAATACCATATAAACAGAGAAAGCCAGAAGTGTCGCTATGGCTCAAGTGGTAGAGCACTAACCTTGAGCAAAAAGAAGCTGAGGGACAGTGCCCAGGCCCTGAGTTCAAGCCCCAGGATTGGCAAAAAAAAAAAAAAAAGACCAAAAGGAGCATAGGGTAATCAAGTAGCCAGAAGGCAGGAACGAGACCATAGCATGAGGAGCAGAGAGTCTGAATCTGTCCTCAGAGCAAGAAGAAGATAGCCTAGGGCTTTATTGCTCATGGGTGAGAGATCAATACATCTTGGCCGTTTGACTTCAAAGTGCGTATTTATATAACTTTTTCCCGTTCCTCAGTGACTTCATTTGTCAGGTGGAACAAATGATTCCCGCTGTTCAGGGTGGCTGCCAAAACCAGATAGCACTAGGGCAGCACCTGGTGTTGTGCTGGCATCCCTCAGATATCAGCTCCAGGCTGTGATCTGGAGGAGCATGCTTGGGTGAAGAAAAAGCATCTTCAGTGTTCTTTTCAGCAGCCTAGTGAGTGTTGGGCTCAGGGAGAAGGATGCCTAGAGGAGACCTATGATCAGGCACCATGGCTCACGTCTGTAATCCCAGATACTCAAGAGGCTCAGATGTGAGAATCATGGTTCAAAGTGATTCCTAGCCTTTAGGGGCAAAAAAAAAAAAAAGCATAGAGACAGCACCTAGGCTCTGCGTTCAAGCCCCAGCGTTAACACAGAGATGGGGGAGGGAAATTGGGAAGGAGGGGGAGAGGGAGAGAAAGGGATGGGGGAGAGAAACAATCCAAATTAGAGAAAGCTCTGTAAGGAACAAACCATCACTCACTTCTGTCAGCTTGAAGCCTTAATTGTCACTGAGTCTTGCTTGCAGATGTGATGGGAGTAATTGCTGTGTTATAATGAAGGAGAAAAGGAAAGGAAGGAGGGAAGAAGGGAGGGAGAGAGGGAATAATGTTCACACTTCACCATCTAGATGGCCTTTGGTGGCTAAGGTACAGCTGTCTCTTCTATGAGGTTGCTTCCGTTTCCATTTCCTAGGAGAGGAAATTGAGGCTCAGAACATCTTCCCCCAGTTTCTGGATTGATTACTTCCTACTCCATGGGTGTTAGCTCAAAGCCGTACTGAGTCAGAGAGCCACACTGCCAGTCATGTCCGAAGTCACAGCTTAATGTTCGACTTCTCCCAGATAAAGAAAATACTATTTTATACATGGAGTCCTTCAAAGGTTTTTTTTTGTTTTTTTTTGGTACCAGCCTGAGGCATGAACTCAGGGCCTGGGTGCTGTCCCTGAGCTTTTACATTCAAGGCTGGTACTCTACCACTTGAGCCACAGCTTCACTCCCAACTTTTTGGTGGTTAATTAGAGATCAGAGTCTCCTGGATTTTCCTGCCCAGACTGGCTTCAAACCATGATTCTCAAATCTCAACCTCCTGAGCAGCTAGGGTTTTAAGCATGAGCCACCAGCATCAGGCTTAAGCTCTTCATTCTTACCTTGCCCTACAAAGGCAGACACATGGCCTCTTTACAGAGAAGCAAAGAGAAGCTCAAGGTCAGATAGAATTGCTCCCAAGGTCACCTAGCTACAAATGAGGAAAAGTTGTGATTGGAGCCCTCCCTGGGGTAGACTCTAATCTACCCTGCTAGAGGGAGCTGCCCACGGGCCTGCCCCTGGCATTTCCTATCTGGTTTCATGGGTGGGGCATTTTCTGCCACAGACAGGTGAGATGCCACCTACCTGTTTTCTCCCCAGGCACCTTCAGCGCCCCATGGGCCGCCCTGGCCCGCAGCCGTGAGCAGTACTGCCTGGCCTGGGAGGCCAAGTACCTGATGGAGCTCGGCAACGCTCTGGAGACCATTCTCAGTGGCCTTGCCAATATGGTGGCCCAGGAGGCCCTCAAGTATACTGTGCTGTCAGGTAAGCTAGCCCCCCCTTCCAACCAGCCATGGTAGGGTATACTGGTGCCATATCCTCGCATACCTGCAGCCAAAAGGAGGCCCAACCCTGTGCTGGAGATAACACAGTCATCTGTATATGAGTCACAGGCCAACCACATAATGTATCTGTTAGCTACTGTTACATAACAAACCATCTCAAATGTGTGGCCTAAAATCACACTCATTGATTCTGATCGCTCAGGGAAGGTAAGTGAAGTGAGCTGATCTGAGCAAGGCATACTCAAAAAAAATATTTTTCTGTGAGTTTGCTGATTGCCCGCTGACATAGGCTAGCATAGGGCAGTTAGATAAACTTAGCTCTGTTCCATGTACCTCTCCGCCTGAAGTCAACAGGCGGAGTCAACTTGTCCCATGCCAATGGGACAAGTACAAGACAGGCAGCCCCCAAAACCCCAGCTCAAGCTCCACATTTGCTATCATTTCATTGGCTAACACAAATCACATGGCCGGGCCTGGTGTGGATGTCCAGGATGGTAGGAGAAGCATTGCACAGCAAGAAGGCAAAAATGGAAGGATAAAGGGTGGGGTGACAGATTGAGGTCATTTTTGGAACTCTCACCCATGAAAGCGCTTGGGCAGAAGAGATTTAGACTGGGAAATGCTACAAGTGTCCGATTCCTCTTTGAGTTGGACAGAACTCAGAGATCTTGCAGGTTCTGTGTTAGAGACTGCACCCATTCGCTCCAGCATCTGCCAGGCAAGCTCTTCCCTGGGAAGACCTCCCCATTTCCTTGCTGATCTCCCCAGGTATTGTGGCAGCCCTCACCTGGCCAGCCTCCCTCCTCAGTGTGGCCAATGTCATTGACAACCCCTGGGGCGTGTGTCTCCATCGGTCAGCAGAGGTTGGCAAGCACCTGGCACATATCCTGCTCTCCCGGCAGCAGGTACCTGGGAATGGCCTCAGGGGGGTGGGGGGGGAGGGAGGGGGGAAGGTCAATGCAAGGGTTGCCTTGGGCACAGAGGTGAGCCTTAGCCGCAAGTCCACTTTGAGGTGGCCCAGTGGCTGTGGGGAATAGATAGTCTTTGCTGCCACTCCACTTCAAGTCACGAGAGTGTCCTAGGATGGTCAAAAATTCTGGAAGGGGCCACTCCAACAAGCAAGTAGGTGAGCACCAAATATTGAGAACTCATAGCCACAAGTAGCTTCCATGTGGATGTTATTTAGAGAGGTTGGTGAGGGTTGGGCTCATCGGGGCGATGTTTCAGTGGAAATATCAATTTTGTGGTGAAGTGAACAGACTAACTGCACCCAAAGCTGCTCCTGGACAGGAATGGAATTTCCACACACCCACAGCCAAGCTGTCATGAGAAGAAATCCTCAGTGCTGCAAATACTCAAAAATAGGAAGAGCTGGGGAGGTGGCTTAGTGGTAGAGTGTTTTCCTAACATACATGAAGCCCTGGGTTCAATTCCTCAGGACCACATAAACAGAAAAAGCCAGAAATGGCACTGTAGCTCAAGTGGTAGAGTGCAAGCCTTGAGCAAAAGAAGCTCAGGGACAGTGCCCAGCCCTGAGTTCAAGCCCCAGGACTGGGGGAAAAAATGGTTAGGAAGAGAAAGCACCAAGCTTTTCTTAAAAAAAAAAAAAATTGGATCTAGCAAAGATATACTTTCCAGAAAAATGGAATTATCCTCCTCAAAATAAACTCAAGCCAGGCGCCAGTGGCTCATACCTATCATGCTAGCTACCCATGAGGCTGAGACTTCAGGATTGTGGTCCAAAGCTATCCCAGGCAGACAAATCTGAGAGACACTCATCTCCAATTAACTCACAAAAAGAAAAAACAGAACTGAAGGAATAGCTCCAGATGTAGAATGACAGCTATGAGCAAAAATGCCAAGCAATAGCTCAAGCCCCTGAGTTTAAGTGTCAGTGATGCCATACAAGAAGAAGAGGAAGAGGAGGAGGAGGAGGAAAGATAGGAAGAAGAAAAATAAACTGGAATAACTAAAGACAAGCATTTGAGACACAGTACCAGAGGTGGCTGTGTGGCTTGAGTTTGAGTGCAAGAAGAAAACACAAAATGACAGTGGCTTAAACAAGACAGAAGTTTATTTTTCCCAGGTAAGCCCGAAACAGCTTCCAGACACTCCAGTGGCATGCCATTGTAGACAGGCCAAGGTTCCTCCTGTGTGTGGTTGTGCCTTCTGACCCAAGATGGCAGGACCTGAGGTCTAGGTAGCCAGAGAAGGAAGAGCTGGAAGAGAGAGAGCAAAGACCTTGCTGCCAGCTGATGCCTCATTGTCACAGCCTTGTCACATGATTGTACCTCACTGTCCCAGAAGCCAGGAAATACAGCCTTTCTTCTTCTTCTTTTTTTTTTTCTCTGTTGTGAGGCCGGGGCGCTGTCCCTCAGCTCTTCAGCTCAAGGCAAGCGCTCTACCACTTGAACCACAGTGCCATTTCCCACTTTTTTCTGCTTATGTGGTGCTGTGGAATCAACCCCAGAGCCTCATGTATACAAGGCAAGCACTCTACCACTGAGCCATCTTCCCAGCCCCAAGCCTTTATTCTGAGATGATGCACCAGCTGAGATTCAATCCTTGTGGACAAAAAGGCGGATAGATACTGAGAGAGAGCAGTTGCTGCCACTGTGGGAATGTTGCCTGGGCAACTGATGATAACTCTATCCAATCTCTATCTTTGCCAAACACAAACACACACACACACACACACACACACACACACACACACACATTCCCAAAGCCAACAGTACCTATGCAGACTTCAAATCTCTACCTTTTGTTCCTTATCCCATGTCCCCCCCTTTTTTTTAATTTTATTTTATTTGTGAATATACTGTACAGAGGGCCCCCCTTTTTTTGTCAGTCATGGGACTTGAACCTAGAGTCTGGACACTGTCCCTGAGCTCTTTTGCTCAAAGCTAAGTGCTCTACCACTTCAAGCCACAGCACCACTTCCAGTTTTTGAGTGGTGAATTGGAGATAAGTGTCTCCCAGAGACTTTTTTGCCTGAGCTGACTTCAAACCGGGATCCTCAGATCTCAGTCTCCTGAGTAGCTAGGATTATAGGCATGAGCCATTGGTGCCAGGCCTGGTCCCTTTTAAAAGAAACCCTGATTACCTGGGGCCCACCCAAATAATCCAGGATAATCTCTCCTCAAGACCCTTAACTTGCTCCCATCTGCCAGTCCCTTCCATTCACAGGTTCCAGGGAGTACAATGTAGGTGTCCTGGTGGGCGGACCATCATTCTGCCTCCTGCCTGGGGGTAATCACAATGCTGGGGACCCCATCTCCTTTGATCTGGTAGTCCCTCATCCTGAACACCCAGCTTTTCTTTGGAGTCTCAGAGGAATCTCCCAGCATCCCATACGCATCCCAGACTACCAAAGGCAGGAAACAAGAAATGAAGGGCACATCTAGATGTCACAGCTCTTCCTGATCTTCAGTCACTTGGCCAGGTCTCAGCATTGGGGCCACCTACACCTGCAGAGGACTCGGGGTAACTGTGTACCAGAAAAACCAGGAGTTCTAGTACCACACGGGATGGTTGGGGGGGAGGGATATTGATAGATGACTGGCAGTGTTTGCCATACAAGTTCTGCTGAATTCAAATCTTATTTAATGATGAACTTTGTGTCATATTGAATGGAATAAAGGAGGGAAAGATTGGCCTCAAAACAAGGAACAGCCAGGGAAATCTGTACAGCTCACCCACTCCCTTCGCTCCTCTGCAGAACTGGTACCCAAGGTAGCATTTTGTCTTTGGAGTCTTCCCATAATAGTTTGACTCTCCACCTTCTCTTATTAGAGTCAATACCTCGTGCTACCTGAGACATCAGAGCTCAGGGAGAGAATAGTGCATACAGGACTCATGAGAGCAGAAGTAAACTATACCATGTACAGGCTTCACAGTCAGCACGCTACACTGCCTAACTCCCCTGTAGACATCTCTGTCCTTTTCCCCCCCAACAGGGTCGACGGCCTGTCACCCTGATTGGCTTTAGCCTGGGAGCCAGGGTCATCTACTTCTGTCTGCAAGAGATGGCACAGGAGAAAGGTGAGTCGGATTCATTGTCCCAGACAGAAACTTTCCAGTGCCCTTCCCCTCCCCATTATCCTCCCACCACCCTGCTGCCCACCACCCCGCCCCCCTCCCAGGCCAGGGGCCAAGGGCTTTACAGAAGGTGTTTCTAGTTTCATAGAAATAAGCAAACCACATTGGTTTAAAACATGGCAACACTAGTTAAACCATTTGGAAAAGTGGCTTGATTTTGTTTTGTTTTTGTTTTCTGCACATGAATTAGATCAAATGAATGTCAGCAGCTCCATAATATGGCATTTGGTGGTTTGGTTCTTGAGCAAGAGCGAACGGGGTGACAAGCCCAAAGTCAACGTGTCCTTAGGACCATACTCCCTCTGAAGGTTCTAGAAAAGGAACGCAGAGAGCATTCCTTGGCCATCCTCGGCGGCCCTTGGCATTCCTTGGCATCCTTTGGCTTGCACATTGTTCACCTCAACCTCTGCCTCATCTTCCCACTGTGTCTCCCTCTTCCGCCTCTTCTCTGTCAGGACAGTGTCAAGAGCTTTCAGACCCACTAACCCAGGGTGATCTTACCACCAGGTCCTTATTTTCATTATGTCTGCAAAGACTCTCTTTTAGAAAAGAGTGCTAAGTGGACAGATTTGCTGGGGAAGTCACCATTGTGCTCCTCAGACACCTCGGCGAGGGTTTCTCGCTCCCAGTGTCATCCTCTCTGCTCAGAGGCAGGAAGTCTGAAGGGGCTGCTGCTGGCCTTGGGTGGAGGAGGGATTCAGAAGACAGCACTGCTCTGTCTGCAGAGGTTGGAGGGAAGGGGCAGCCTGGGGGCATGAGCCACAGAGAGTGATCAGGTGCATTACTGTTCCTGGGACACAGGCTTCCCTCCCTCAGGGTGACCCATCGCCCATGGGAGCCACCACTAGGGTTCCAGAACCAAGCACATAGAATAGCCTTGCTCTCTTATCCCTACCTCTTGACACTGATTCCTACAAAACCACCTCTCCAAACAGGCTTAAAACCAGCCTGATTGCTGGGCACTGGTGTCTCACGCCTGCAATCCTAACCACTCAGGAAGCTGAGATCTGAGGATCTCCATTCAAAAACTAGCCTGGGCAGAAAAGTCTGTGAGACATTGAAGCATCAAAGAGCCAGAAGTGGAGGTGTGGATCAAGTGGTAGAGCACCAACGGACAGTGCGCTGGCCCTGAGTTCAAGCCCTTCCCTCTGAGAAGCTGCCAGCCTAGTCTGCTGCAATTGTGTGCATTCTGGAGTCTGGACATTCAGTTTAGAACTCAGCCTGTTGCTAGGCCTGACCACTAATCTCTCTGAGCTCCATTTGACTTGGATGCAGCTCTGTGAATCAGAGTAGGAACTACATGGTGGTTATTATGAGTATTATATTGTATGCAGTTGTTTTTACCAGCCTTGTCATCCACCTCTGAATAGGAGGCTCATCTTAACTCATAATAATGGAAGTTTCCATCCCTGGTCAGCTGGCCAGTTGCTTTTGGACTTGAGGCAAAACAGAACATCATGGTAGCAGCACACGGCATGGGAAGCTGCTCCCCCTGTAACCAAAAACGCAGAGGAAAGGGGTGGACGCCCAATGTCCCATGCAAGGGTGTTTCCCCAGGGACCTAACTTCTTCCTGTAGGCTCCACCCTCTTCTTCCTGTAGGCCTCACTCCCTTCTCCCTATAGGCTCTACTCCCCTCTTCCTGTAGGCCCCATCCCTTGTTCCCATAAGCCCCACCCCTTCTTCCTGTAGGCCCTACCACTTTGGAATAGCACCACAGGCTGTCTAGGAAGCTTTGGACACATAGAGGACACTTAGCCAAATACTGTGGCAATGCTGAGTGGAAATGTGGGCCCATAGTAAGCCCTGTAAGACTTATGGAGCATTTATAATATGCTGTGACTGTCCAAAGCTTTGTAAACAGGAGCGGGCACGTAGATGGCATAGCCACACCCACCCTCTCCTCCACAAGTGCTTGTGTGTGATTGGTAGGGCATCTTTCCATCTCCAGCTGATCCTGAATGGATTCCTCACCCTCCCCACTCTACCCTCACTGCTGCTTTACTTCTCATTCATTCCAGCTCACTGTGTGGCTTCAGGCAGCCCTGGTTATTTAACACCCAATTAATCTGCACACAGAGAAGACCCTCTCTAATTGCAAGAAAGCTGTCATTATCTGAGTTAGGGAACTAAAAGAGGAATTACTCTAATGCATTGGATCCACTAATTGTTTTCTGGAGCCCCTTGAGAGCCAGTAATGAAATGTAGCAATAAATCCTAGAGTCACCCGGAGCCTGCGGCCTGCTAGCCAGCCTCTCCTCCTCCACCCTCCCAGCAGTGGCGTCCTTCTCCCTGGCAAAAACTAACAGTCTTCATGCTTCATTTCCCTTTTGGGGAGTTGCTTCTCTGCCTCCATTCACAGGGGCCCCTTGTAGCCTGGCCTGCTCGCAGGCTCAATGTGGTCAGCTTCCTCATCACCTGCAGGCCACTGGAGAGCAGGGATCTGTCTGACCTCATGCCCTCCTGTCTTGAGATGAAAGCCCAAAGAGTGCACACTCTGTGAATGAATAGAACTTGAAATCTATTATTGTAAAAGCTTCCCCTGTGTATCAGTCAGGATAGGTAAGGTTACACCACAGTGACAAACATCCCCAACTCTTAGTGCTACAGCACTACAAACCATGTTTTGTCTATTCACTGTGGGTCGGCACTGGGCTTGGACTATTGCCAGCTTCCCACTCAGGCCTGGACACGCGAGTAGCTGATTCATTAATAAGAGGCATGAAGTGGGTTGTGCACGCTCTCTGTAGATGATGCCATGGCCTTTGGAGGGGACCAGGGACCCGAGCTGCTGCTACCAAGAGGACACTACAGCCCATGAGACCGGGGTCAGATCAGCTGTTGTCCAAACCTTCAGTGACCCCCCCCCAACCCCAAACCAGACTGCCCAGGAGGCACCATCAGCTCAGGTGTGGATGACCACCTGCCAAGTGGTTATGCCTTCAGGCAGGAACTGGACATGGCCAGAGTTCCCAGAGACAAACAGACCCCTTGGGGAACAATCCATCTCCAGGCCAAGGGCATACATTTGCTTTGGAAGAGACCCTAGCAGATGGCACACAGGGGTCCGGACCCGGAAGAGCCGCCATCTGAGCGCTCACTGAGTGCCAGGCTCCACATCACAATGGATTGTTCATCTCTCTGTGTGTTTGCTTTAAAAGGATTTCAGAAACTGAACAGTTGGGAAGGGAACTGACTTCGGACTGACTCATCATAGCAAGCTCAGCCAGGAAATTGCCACAGGAACTAAGAAATCAATTACTGTTTCCATTTATTTATGCATTCAGTCTCCCATTCGTTCTGAAAGGACTGGAAGGGAATTCATTAAAGGCACTACATATTGTCTGGGCCCAGTGGCCCTGTTCATGCAGTTGGTGGAGAGATCAGATGCTGCACTGGCGTGCTGTGGCCAGTATGTAATCAGCAAACGAAAGCCTGTATGGCACTCGGTATTAGAGCACTAGATGGCTCACTCTTAACAATCCTAGATCACCACCCACCTGCAAGCAGATTTGCTTTGATTACTGTTCCTACTGTCTTCAAGTTGGAAAAGAAAGATGTGTGGCCATAGTTGAGAGACACATGAATGAACATTGGAGTCTGAGCCTGAGTTCAAATCCAGACTCTGCTAGTCTCTGTCTGGGTGCCCTGGGGCAAGTCACTTGGAGCCGTCTAAGCTGCAGGCTGGTTAGTAAGATTGGGATATAGACAAATTGCCCCGCAGAGTCATTCTGGGATTTAATAATTTTGTGTGTGTGTATATGAGTGTATGCACTAGTCTTAGAGCTTAAACTTGGCCTGGCCGCTGTCCCTGACCTTTTATCTTTTTTTTTTTTTTTTTGCTCAAGGCTGGCACTCTATCATTTGAGCCACAGCTCCACTTCTAGCTTTTTGACAGTTTATTGGAGATAAGAGTCTCTTACAGTTTCCTACCCAAGCTAGTTTCAAACCACAGTCCTCAGATCTCAGCCTCCTGAATAACAAGGATTACAGGCTTAAGCCACCAGTGCCTAGCTGGGACTTAATAATTTATTGATCATGTTTGGTATGTATATGGCAAGTGATACACTGGGTTTTGCCCAGTTTCTCTCATAGAGTCTGTGAACAGCTCTACCATGTAAGTGTTGATCATCCTGTCTTTCCTATGGTGAGGTTGAAAGTGAAGGACTGTGTCTGTTTTATTCCCCTCCATCACCAGCCGCTGGCCTGGGACTTGGCAGGCAATTTACAAATGATAGCTCTGGGACTCGTCTCCCAGCTAGCCTGACAGTTCAGTGGGGTTTTCAGGATGGCAGATGAGACCACACAATGCTGGCTACTGTAGGCTGGAGTAAAAGAAGGGTTCTTTCTCCGTCTCTCTATCACTTTGGCCAAGTACATTTTGCCCAGGCTGGGGTAAGAAAACCTCTGAGATGGAAAATACAGCCTCAGCTCTAAAGGCCTGCGGTATGAATGGACTCACCTGGAGAGTCACTGAGTCTCTGCTTTAATCCCAACCAAAGGCTGATCAGCTCCTCCAGTCTTTCCAGGAGCCTCTGACAGTGTCTCAGCCCACTTCCTTCCAAAGGCTTGAGGCAATGTAAACCCCCCTGACCTGAACATTTACCATGCACAGGACCTGAACAGGGCCCAAAGGGGCAGCCCTTAGCATGTTCCCTTCCCATCAGAGGAGATCTTCAAAGGGAAGGATGCCCCTGAGCACTGACCTCCAGCTGTCCAACTGGTCAACCACCGTGTTGCTTCATCCTGCATCCCCCCTCCCTCTCGCGTTCACTTCCCTGGGTGTCCGGCACTGAATGCACAAACACTCTGTGAAGGTTTCCTGCAGGCCTGGCCCTTTGCGAGCAGAATCTCACAGCTGGGAGGGAGGTGTTCTGCTGTTATCCCTGTTTTGTTTTTTGTTGTTGTTTTGTCAGTCATGGGGCTTGAACTCAGGGTCTGCACACTATCCCTAAGCCTCTTTGTGTTAAAGTCCGGAGTTCTACTGCTTGAGCCACAGCACCACTTCCAGTTTTGAGTGGTTAATTGAAGATACAAGTGTCACAGGAAATTTTCTGCCCAGGCTGGCTTCAAACCACGATCCTCAGCTCTCAGCCTCCTAAGTAGCTAGGATTACAGGCATCAGCCACTAGTGCCTAGCTGTTT
>NW_012267222.1:17028857-17055828 GCF_000151885.1 Dipodomys ordii
AGGAGATAGGCTCAGAAAGGTCAGGGGACTTGTTTACAGTCACACAGCTTGTAAATGACAGAGCCCAAGGAGGGCCCATCCCTGCCCAGTACCCACATTGGGGCTCTGCCTACTGCCCCATAGAGACCCTAGCTCCAGCCGGCCGGAGCTGCACAACTAGCCAGCAACGTCACCAGCCAAGAGTCCTGCCCTGCTAGCCACCTCTCAGGGACTCAGGAGGGGTAGTGTGGGGTGATGCTCACCCTTGCAGGGCTGGGGTCAGAACTGCCCTGCAGCGCATGTGGCCACCCTGTGGTAGTTTGGGGAAGCACACTTCAGCGACCTGCACCCCCCCAAGCCCAGCTTCCAGAAGGTGCTTGCTTGGGAGGATCTGCCTGCCAGAGTCTGTGCAGAACTCGGTTACTCTTATGAAGCTCCTGTGCCGCCAGTTCGCTCATTTTTGTTGCCGTTTACTGGATTAGTGTTAATGATACACCAAAGATAAAATATGGGTGAAGAGCTCAGAAGCGGTCCCAGTGGCTCACGCCTATAATCCTAGCTACCCAGAAGTCTGAAATCTGAGGACTACAGTTCAAAGCCAGTCCAGGCAGGAAAGTTCATGGGACTCTTATCTCTAATTAACCACCAATAAAGCCAGAAGTGGAGCTATGGCTCAAGTGGTGGAGTACTAGCTTTGAACAAAAAAAAAAAAAAAAAAGCCAGGGACAGTACTGGGCCCTGGGTTCAAGCCTCAGCAACCGCGCACTCACACATGCACACACAGAGTTTGGGACCAGCCTGGGCCGCATAGACTGAGGAAGAGGAGGAAAAATAGAATTCCGTGAGGGAGAGAGGGAAGAAAGAATATGATCATAGTACATTGTATGTATGTGTGAAATGTCACAATGATACAACTGATATATGTTAATTTTTAAAACCTTAGGAAGGGGCTGGGAATGTGGCTCAGTGGTAGAGTGCTTGCCTAGTATGCATGAAGCCCTGGGTTCAATTACTTAGGACCATATAAACAGAAAATGCCTGAAGTGGTGCTGTGACTCATGTGGTAGAGCGCTAGCCTTGAACAAAAGAAGCTCAGGGACAGTGCCCAGGCCTGAGTTCAAGCCCCAGGACTGGAGGAAAAATAAAAACCGAAGGAAGGAAGGAAGGAAATTAGTTACAAGATGAATGAGCCAGTGACTCAGTCCTTTAATCTTAGCTATTTGCCTTGATAAGATTGGGAGGATCGGGCTGGGAATGTGGCCTAGTGGTAGAGTACTTATCTAGCATGCATGAAGCCCTGGGTTCAGTTCCTCAGTACCACATAAACAGAAAAAGTTGGAAGTGGCAGTGTGGTTCAAGTGGTAGAGTGCTAGTCTGGAGCAAAAGAAACTCAGGGACAGTGCCCAGAAGCCCCAGGACTTGGCAGGGCTGCGGGTGGGGGGTGGGGGGGAGGCGGAGATTGGGAAGATCAAGGGTTCAGGCTAGCCCAGGCAAAGAGGTGGGGCGGAAGCTCATACAACTCCATCTAAATGAAAGCAGCTGGGTGTGGTGATACATGTCTGCCATCCCAGCTACCTTGGAAATCCTTAAATAGGTAGATTGGACAGGTATATGCCTGCCCAGTAAACAAGACCCTACCTCAAGAAAAGGTTGAAAGCACAGCTCAGCAGTAGAAAACCTGCTTAGGCGCCGAGTTTAAATCCCAGTACCACACACACACACACACACACACACACACACACACACACAAATCCATCACAGCAACCTGCTCCCTGTCCAGTTTCATTCCCAACTTCCCTGTAAAGGCCAACCTCACTTTCCATGGCTTTGCAAGACGTATCCGATGCATGAACCCATCCATGTGTCACAGATGCGGCTCAGCTCCCAACCTTTGAACCCCAAACTCCCACTTGGCTGGAAATTGGACTGTCCCTGGGTAGAAGCAGAAAGACAGATCAGACAGCTGCTCTTCAGCTGCCTCTTTCATCTTGGTAATAGCAGACATCATATTTGATGTGATTTATTTCCCTGCCCTGGAATCTATCCACCAGTTGCTTTATCCTCAGACAGACCCAGCTTCCGTCCCCTAGAGGAGCGGGGAGAGGTCAGGCAGAACCAATTGATTTTCAGGGTCTCTGGATGCAGGAACAGCCTGGTGCTTTGTAAGGCCAAATGAAGGAAGAGAAGGCTTAGCAGAAGAATCCATCAGAATGGGCTCTTCTGAGCAAGCCCTCCTTGTGTGCACCTCCTTCCCCTGGGAGAGCTGGGGGGTTCCCGCAAAGCCCCCTTTCTCCCTTCTCAGTCTCTCTCCCCTTTGTTGCTTCTCTCTGCATTGATCACGCGTGCACGCATGTGCATCTGTGCAGCAGAGTTCCTTTGTGTTAGACGTTGCTTCTATTACTGCCTTCAAGGGCTGACTGCTGGACTGCAGCTGGGAGATAATTTCGTCTTTCCATGCCCACCTTATCGCTAGCTGCACACTCCCGAGCCCCTGCCAGGAGGGAGTAAATCCATCCACTTTGCATCTCCACCTTGAGACGCTTTGGTCTTTGCAGCCAGGAGAATCTCATTATTGGCAACATGAAGGCCATGCATGATAGGATTTTAGCCCAGCTCTGCGCCAGGCTGAGGGATGCATTGGAAAGTGTGCGACTTGTCTCCGTGGTCTCAACAAGTCTGTGTGGTAGGGAAAAAGGTCAGACTGGCAAAGGTCAAAGGTCAGGCGGGCAATGGCTGCTACTGGGGGCAAAGTGCCCCCTTCCCTGTCCAAATGATTTCTTCCTAGGGCCCTGTGTGAATGAGCAGGCCCCACTTTAATACCTGATCTGAATATTGGCTTTTACAAAAACTCAAGAGGAATACAATTTTCAAGGCAGTCCTGTAAGTCCGTGTTTGTTACCAGGCAAAAGCTGTCCTTTCTCAGCCCTTGATGGGTTTTGAAAACTGAAATGATCTCCAGGCCTATAGCAATGCCCAGGGTACAGAATTATATTTCCAGCCAGGCCCTGGTGGCTCATGCCTGATATCCTAGCTACTCAGGAGGCTGAAATCTGAGGATTGCAGTTCAAAGCCAGCCCAGGCAGAGAAGTCCCTGAAGTCTCAGGGACATACCTATATTTGTATTTAGATTTGATTCTTATCCCTAAAATAGCTTATCTACATATGTTAATATTCCAAACTCAGGGAAAATCCACATCTGGTAGGGTTCAACATGCATCTCCATTTTACAGATGAGGAAACTGGCTCCAAGTTCATTTCCTTTTTCTTATTATTATAAAGGTGATGTCTAAAGGTACATGGTAAGTGGGGACAAGGGGTGACATGACCTGCCGGGGTCACGTAACAAGTGGGGGCTGTGGTGGTGGCGTGGGAGCAGCCACAGGCGTGGCCGTGTGGGCCCTGGCGTGTGCCATCTGCCGGGGCTGCCACTGTTGCTGGCGGGGCTGGCAGGGCTGGCACAGACCGTGTCCCAGTGCGGCCGCTGCAGGGGTCCAGCGATGGCGCCCGCTGGGCCCCACATCCGGCACGCACCGGCCCATGTCCCCGGCCGCGCTGGCCCGCACGGCGCTACAGCTTCTGTGGGCCGGCTGGGCCTGGCCCATCCGGAGCAGGCCTTGGCGCTCGCCGGTCCTCGCTGGTCCTCCCCGTGGTCGAGTGCTTGCCGTGGGTGCTCTCACTGCCCCCTGCAGGAGAAGCTGGGGGCCCGGCCCCTGCGCCTGCCCCGGCCGCCCCTGCGCCTGCCCCGGCCGGCCACCCTGGCCCATCGCACCCATGGACGTCCTGGGGGCAGTGGTGAGGCCACTGGGCAGGTGATGGACACGCTCCGGCCTGAGCGTGTGTGTCCCTTACACCGCCACTTCCAGCTTTCTGGTGGTTTATTGGAGATGAGTCTCACGGACTTTCCTGCCCAGGCTGGCTTTGAACCGCGATCCTCAGATCTCAGCCTCCTGAGTAGCTAGGATGACGGGCGTGAGCCACCAGCACCAGGCTTATGATGCTCATCTTTACCTACGGCCTGCACATGATACTCAGCCTCAAGACCATGGATCGCTTTGATGACCATAAAGGCCTCACTATCTCTTTGAACCAAATCATATGCGCTGTGGCGCGGAGGGTTTGAGGGTATGGGACGTCTAAGCTGTCATTTTCACACCTCATGGCTTCCCTTGAACCTCCTATGTCCCTCAGCCTGTCTGGCCCCAGCCTCTACCTGCTGAGGGTCTTCCCTGGGCTGCCCCGCCATTCCTATCGAGACGTACATATTCTGCATAGATATTAACTCTCTGACAAGCTGCTAAGTGTAAGGAATATAGATCTAAGGTCTCCGGTCGTATTTATTCTTGTATGTCCACCCGGTGTTCCCTGTATTGGAAGTGCTTGTTCCTTGCATTGTAGTGCATGCTCCCCTCAGTCTGGGACTTGCAGCAGCCTGAAGCTTGAGGTCATATGAGTTTGAGGAGTATGTGGAAATACTATTTCACTGTCCGACCAGCTCGGCTAGCATCATGATTTTTGTGATGTTATAAAAAACAGTATACCTGAAAGAAAAAAGTCCTGAGAGGGGAAGGTGAAGGGTAAAGACATGACAAACTTTCCTTGTCATAACCTGAGGTGTAACGCCTCCTTAGTGCTAAAGTTATCCAAGAATGGAAAGCTCTCCTCTCCAATGTTAAGAGCAGAATATTAATTAAATCCAGAGAACAGTTTTAGAAAGGAAAGATCCAAGCACAGAAGCCCCACGTGTCCATGACTTCTGAACTCAAAGATGGCCCCACCCTCTTGTGCATAAAATCTGAATAGTCATAAGAAGCCACAAGGCTTAGTACCTTCAAGCTTCCTGAGTGGAAGTGCTGAGGGCGGCAGTAGGAATAAATCCAGAAATCTTTTCCCTGAAGCAGAAAGGCGGCTGAATCTTCTCTTCTTTTGCTGATCTTGAAAAGAGGGGGCCATTCTACATTAAATACCTGGGCAGAAAACTGTGAGACTGTTATCTCCAATGAACCAGAACAAAAGTCACAAGTGGCTCAAATGGTACCATGCCAGCCTTGAGCACAAAAAAGCCAAAGGAAGCCGGGCATCAGTGGCTCATGCCTATAATCCTAGCTACTCAGGAGGCTGAGATCTGAGGATCACAGTTCAAAGCCAGCCCAGGAAGGAAAGTCTGTGAGACTCTTATTTCCAATAAACCACCAGAAAACTGGAAGTACCGCTGTGGCTCAAGAGGTAGAGCATTCACCTTGAGCTGAAGAGTGCAGGGACAACGCCCAAGCCCAGAGTTCAAGCCCCACAACCAACCAAAAAAAAGCCAAAGAAAGTGTGAGGTTCCTAAATTCAAGCCCCAGTGCTGGCACCAGAAAAAAAGAAAGAGGCCTGAGAAGGCAGCTTAGTGGTAGAGTGCTTGCCTAGCATGCATGAAGCCCTGGGTTCAATTCCTCAGTACCACATAAACAGAAAAAGGCTGAAGTAGTAGCACTGTGGCTCAAGTGGTAGAGTGCTAGCCTTGACCAAAAGAAGCTCATGCCCAGGCCCTGAGTTCAAGCCCCAGGATGAGAGAGAAACTGAGACAGAGAGAGACAGAGACAGAGAGAGATAGAGAGATCACCTGTTCCCAGAGAGAAGCCTGCGGCACACAGAAGCAGGATCTGAGTGATTTTGTTTTTGTTTTTACCGGGACTGAGATTTGAACTTTAGGCCTATACTCTATGGGCAGGCACTGTACCATTAGAGCTCTGTCCCCATCACTCCATCCTCCTCCATTCTCTGTGCTGGGGATGGAACCCAGGGCCTCTTACTCTGGATTGTTGTATGAGGCTCTGTTGCTAGTCTTACTTCCTTCACAAAATAACCTTTCCTGTTTTCCCTATTAGTCTTGGAGCTGAGTGCTTGCTGCTGTTGCAGATACTGACCACAAGGGGTGCTGGCCCCCAGACAGCTACATCAAGGCTGCAAAGCCACTTTCCAGTGGAGGGCCAGATTCCTAGGGCAGAAAAGACACAGTAGTGGCTGCCCTTGAGAAAGCTGCTGGCGGCCCGGTTGGTGTGTTCTGGGTCCACACTACTTAGCACTGTTGGAACAACAGTTCCTCGTACACGTGTGGTTACCCCATCCCTGGCTGGACCCAGGGATGCTGAAGTTTCCCACATAGTCTGGATGGTGGCCTCAGCCAGCTGAACTCTGAGCTGGTGGAAGAATGGTCACTCGAGGGTTTCACCAGCGTCTGGGCCCCAGGAAGTAGAAGCCCCATTGCTGTGATTTGGGGGTGGGGGGGCACATGCCCAGGTAGATCAGTGCTGCACATGTGCATGCAGACATGTGACATTATGTCTTTCATGGCTATCAGAAAGTCCATCCCAGGACCCCTGTGGCTGGGACACTGACCTCCTTTTCTTGGGTCTCTCTAGATTGCCAAGGCATCATTGAAGATGTGGTCCTGCTGGGGGCACCCGTAGAAGGAGACCCCAAGCACTGGGAACCTTTCCGGAAGGTGGTGTCTGGGCGGATCATCAATGGCTACTGCAGGTCAGTCCACAACTGTGTGCCCTTGGGAGGTGACAGCAATTTCCACACCCTCAGTGGGGGCTGCTGAACAAACAAGCTGGGGCCCAAAATGGGGGGGGGGGTCTTTTGAACCCTGGAGCCCAGTTATTTGCTGTTACAGTGAAGGAAGATGAAAGCAACCTATGCCCAGGGTTTGGGCCTGCCTGCCTGCCTTCTTTCCTTCCTTCCTTCCTGCCTTCCTTCCTTCCTTAGGGTGTCTATGTGTGCGAGTAGTGGAGCTTGAACTCTGGTCCTGAGCACTGTCCCTGAGTTTATCACACAAGGCTGGTGCTCTACCACCTGAGCTATAACTCCACTTCTGGTATTTTGCAGTTGTTAATTGGAGATAAGTCTCACAGACTTTCCTCCCTGGGCTGACTTTGAATCATGATCCTCAAATCTCAGCCTCCTGAGTAGCTAGGATTACAAGTGTGACCACCAGCACCAGGCTAGACAAAAGTTGATCCAGTTCCTCATCCACCCAGTGCTCACTCAGTCCATAAGGCTGGGCCACAGCTCAGTAGTAGAGTGTGTGTTTCCTACATGTGTGTCACCCCATGTTCATACCCAGCATCACAGAACAAAACTCAGTGTTCAGGCAACAGATCTGTATCTGCTACATCTGTATCTGATGCCATTCTTGGCTCTGGGGAGCCAACAGGGACCAAACTAGACAGCCTCATGCAGCCTCCATAGTGCCTGGGCCCAGCCCTTGCCACCACGCCTGGCCAGGGACAGATTCCCAGTATCGGCAGCTTCTGATCCTGGGTCCCATTAGACTCCCTCTTCTAGACTGATGTTACCTCTCTCTGCCCCTAGGGGAGACTGGCTGCTGAGCTTCGTGTACCGTACGTCTTCCGTGCAGCTCCACGTGGCAGGCCTCCAGCCCGTGCTACTGCAGGACCGGAGGATGGAGAACGTGGATCTGTCCTCTGTGGTGAGTGCCAGCCAGTGGCCAGTGACTCCCCGTGCCCCGCCCCTGAAGACAGACACCTCACAGGCTCCTCCCTCTGCAGCTATGTTCCCACCCCTTTGTTTCTCAGCTCCAATCCTCCCACACAGCTGCCTGGTCAGAATTGCTGTCCCCATTTCACAGATGGGGAAACTGAGGCTTAGAAAAGGCCCCCTTCTTACTGCTAGCACTTAGCAAGTGAGGCTTTTCAGCTTGAAGGGATCAGGTCCAAGGCCTCCTGTGGAGACATAGGACCTGTGCCTGGCTCCACCCTGAGCCCATCCTAGGCATTAAAACTCCCATGATTCACATGTGAACACTGAGGCTTAGAGAGGTCAGGGAACCTCAGTGATGCCAAAAGAATACAAATAAGCCAGGCGCCGGTGGCTCACGTCTGTCATCCTAGCTACTCGGAAGGCTGAGATCTGAGGATCAGGGTTCAAAGCCAGCCCAGGCAGGAAAGTCTGTGAGACTCTTATCTCCAATAAACCACCAGAAAACGGGAAGTGGTGCTGTGGCTCAAGTGGTAGCGTATTAGCCTTAAGCTGAAGAGCTGAGGGACAGTGCCCAGGCCCAGAGTTCAAGCTCCATGACTGACAAAAAATTAAAAAAGAAATACAAATAAATTTTTTAAAAAGGAATCAAGGATAAAAGAAACAGCTGGAAGTTCTTTTCTATGAAAATTCCTTTGGCCAGGCACTGATGGCTCATGCCTATAATCCTATCTTACTCAGGAGGCTGAGATCTGAGGATCATGGTTCAAAGCCAGCCTGGGCAGAAAAGTCCATGAGACTCCTATCTCCAATAAATTAGTCAGCAAAAGCAGAAAGTGGCTCTGTGGCTCAAGTGGTAGAGCACTAACCTTAAGCTCAAAGAAGCTCAAGGACAGCACCCAAGCCCTGAGTTCAAGCCCAAGACTGGCAAAAAAAAAAGAAAAAAAGTTCCTTTGAATGCCCAAACCCCTTGCATGATCAGCTCTGCCCCAGAGAAGGGGGTGCTGTGGGAAACACCCAGCTTTGGCCCTAGAGATGCCTGGCTTAGAATCCTGAACTGAAGCACTGGTGTGCTGGCTGTAGGGCCTTGATTGCCTTCCTCCCTGTGCCTGTTTCTTTTTCTATGAAAAGGCAGACACCTCCCAGGGCAGCCCAAGGAAGACGCTGGCACACATAGGGCCCTCACCGAACCCTCCTCCCCTCCTTTACTCATGCTCAGCTCTGCCTCTGAGCCAGGCAGCCTCTCTCCCACGCCTCAGCCGAGCTCCTACACGCAGCTCCTTAGTTCCTGCCTAATAATAGTTCTTTATCACATTAGTAGCACGGCCTTCCCTCCACCGTGTGATTAGAGGTAATTAGCATCGTCTGAGTGTGGCACTCCTGTTTGCCTCAGAGGAGCCCAGCTGCAGGAGATCTTGCTACCTGGAAATCTAGTCCTGAGCAGACCACAGAGCACCATCTCCCCGCCTGCCCTGTCACAGAGGTCATCCCTGGGGTGAACAAAGGGACCACGGTCAGCCAGCATTCCTGACTTTTGGTTCTCATGATTGCAGGGGGGGGCAGGGTGCAGGGAGATTCTGCCACCTCAGGTCCCAGTGGGTGAGGCTGCTGGGAGGCCCTGGCCCAGGGAAGGACTACATCCAGAGGAGATGCCATCGGGCTTCTAGAGCTCAGCATTTCTCTGGGCACCAGCAGCCATTCAAGAGAGGCTGAAGTCTAGGGATGGAAGTTCAAAGCCAGCCTGGGCAGCAAAGTCCAAGAGACTCTTATGTCCAGTTAACCCTCAAAAAAAAGCCAGAAGTGGAGCTGTGGCTCAAGTAGTAGAGCACCAGTCTTAGGTGGGTGGAGGCAGAGCGGAAACAAGAGCATGAGGTCCTGAGTTCCAGCCCCTGTACGAGCATGCACAGGTGCCTGCACGCACACACATACATACATGCAAATTAGAACTCAACAAAGGACTTGGTACAAAGCAGTAAAAGCATCCGACACAGCTGCTGGTGTCAGGAGATGCGCTTTGTCCTGCATGGATTTGCTCCCCGAGGTGGTTCCACTGTGAGGATGTGGATGACAGGGCTGGACCAGCAACCTGGGAACCTGCTGCAGAGCCTATGCCTGCAGCCACGCAACACCCCTGCATTCCTACGGCTCTGTGTCCTTCCTATCGCCTCAACTCTGTCCATGCACCTGATCTTAGCACATCCCACTGGACTCTCCCAGCAGCCCATGTGGTGTGGACATCTTCATCTTTTACAGAAGGGGAAACTGAGGCCCAAGAGGTGAAAGGAACCAAGGGACCCTGTAAGCTTAGAAGGGGTCATTGGGACAGGCAGAAGGGGCTGTGACAGCCTTGGTTTGGTGCAGTTGAGGTCTCTTGAAAAGGAAGAAATAGCTGGGTACAAGTGGCTCATGCCTGTAATCCTAATTACTCAGGAGGCTGAGATCTGAGGATCAACATTTGAAGCCACCCCAGACAAGAAAGTCCATGAGGGGCTGGGAAGGTGACTCAGTGGTAGAGTGCTTGCCTTGCATGCATGAGGCCCTGGGTTCAATTCCTCAGCACCACATAAGCAGAAAAAAGCTGGAAGTGGCGCTGTGGCTCAAGTGGTAGAGCACTAGCCTTGAGCTGAAGAGCTGAGGGACAGCGCCCAGGCCCAGAGTTCAGGCCCCACGACTGGCAAAAAAAAAAAAAGAAAGTCCATGAGACTTATCTACCGTTAACCACAAAACACACACAGGAAATAGGAAGTTCCAGGTCCATTCCTACTCATGGAGATCTGGGTTTGCATGGTGACCAGAGGTGGGGCCATCAGGTGTCCAAAGATGGGGACACCCCCAGGGAGGGTCCTTAACCTGTGAAGGACCATATGAACCGCCTTTCCACACCAGGGAGGACCAGGGTGCATCTGGACAACAGGCAGACTTCAGCAAGACAGCCAGGGAGATTCACAGGCTGAAATAGTTCGTCAGTATCAGCCATGTCACTGATTCGAATAAAGATGCCTGTCCTCCCTCCAGCTAACTGTAAAATTAGAGTGCTGGTAGCAACTTCTCCCCACTGGGTTTGTGCAGAATGGCAGCCAGGAAGTAAGCTTGGCTGAAACCTGGCCTATAGGGTGTAGCCATGAAGACCAGGCTGTGTGTCCTGGGGCAGGTGGCGGTAGGCTCTCCACCAGCAGTCACCTGCAGCAGGTGGCTACAAATTTCTCTGTGGCCCCTTCCCACCCAGCCCCGACACCAGCTCTCGTTTGTCCTTAAAGAGACTGTCCCCATGGGTCTGAAGTTTCTGTGGGCTGGATGTCAAATGTGATGTCTAGAGCTTAAGCAGCCATCTTGGACTTCCAAATGGATCATCCTAGTGACTCCCTATCTTCCATCCTCGGCTTCTAAGAAAACTAAAACACTGAAGAAGCACCGGCTAAGTGCTAGGAACTGTGCATTGGATTTGCATGTATTACCTTGCCACTGGCCCCTTGAATTTGTATGTCAGTAACTCAAATCAAGCAATGTGCTAGAGAAGTTTTTTATTTTATTTTCTTGTGCCAGTGCTGGGGCTTGAACTCGGGGCCTAGGCACATTCCCTGACCTTTTTTTTTTTTCCTCCAGGCTGGCACACTACTAGCTTCTGGTGTTTAGGAGGTAAGAGTCTCATAGACTTTTCTGTTCCAGCTGACTTCCTCAGCTCTCAGCCTCCGAAGTAGCTAGGATTTACAGGCATGAGCCACTGGCACCTAGTACACAGCTTTGAACATGGGCTGTTTGTGATCCATACAGCCAATCCACACACCTTGTCCAGCAGGACACTGTCCGCATCTGGACCTTCAGATGTATGTGCGTCATCTTGGAAACTCTTTCAACGTTATTTGTAAGGAAAGGAACAAGAGGCAGGCCAGTTCTGGCGGTGAGAAAATGACGGAACCCAACAGGGGATTGTTTCTTTGTGTTCTTAAAAATTTTTTTTGAATAGTTCAGAGTGATTGGTAGCTCAAATGGAATTGTAGGTTGTTTCTAGTAGTCTTTGGCTCCCAGGATTCCTAGGGAGAGACTCCCTGCTGTCCTCCCACCCTCCTTTGAAATACAAACCTTCCCCTTGGACTCAAAGGAAGGCTGTGGCTTGTACACGCCTTTGGCCCATACAGCCACTGGCTAGGGAGATCTCAGGGCTCCATTTTGGGAATGGGTCTGAGCTAAGCATGCATCTCAAGAAGGCATACGGAAGCACGGAACAGGTGGCTCACATCTGCAACCCTAGCTGCTGAGGAGGCTGAGACCTGAGGATCACAGTTGAAAGCAGCTCAAGTTTAAACCATGAGACGCTTATCTCCAACTAAACAGGAAAAAAAAACCACATAGTTTTGTTCTTCCTCCACAGTATGTCATTAAAGCTGGCCCCCATCCTCTCTGGGCTTCAGTTTTCTCATCTGTAAAATGAGAAGGATCCAAGTCTTTCCTCCCCAGCAGATTCTCTCTGTAGAGAACAGGTTTTTGAAACAGGCCTAGACCCCAGTTCTAGCTGTGACATGTTCCAGCTGTCTTCCCTTGAGGATTGCCTTGTTCACTGTGGCTCAGTTCCTTCATCTGTGGTTAGCAGCCAGCAAAGTTAGTGGTTAGGATCTATGAATGACCTACTATGTGTCCTGCATTGCTCATTATTTCAGGCTGTGGGGCACTGCAATCACACCCCAACTTTTTACTCATGGGCATATCCCCACACAATTGCTTTGTTCTCTGAGAGAGTGGCACTTCTAAGAGTTTTGTTTGTTGTTTGTTTTCTGCCAGTACTAGGGCTTGAATGTGGGACTTGGGCACTGTCCCTTAGCTTTTTTGCTCAAGGCTGGTGCTCTACCACTTAGCCACAGTCTACTTCCAGCTTTTTTTTTTGGTAGTTGCATTGGAGATAAGAGTCTCACGGACTTTCCTGTCCAGGATGGCTTTGAACATCAATCCTCAGATCTCAGCTTCCTCAGTAGCTAGGATTATGGGTGTGAATTACCAGCACTCAGATACTTCAAAGTCCTTTGTCCTTATTTTACATGGAATTTAAGACCCTGTTTCAGAGCCATGCTAAGTGTCTGAAATACACAAGTGTTGACTCTGTTGCATTAAGGACACCAGGAGAGGCAGTAAAGGGCTGCTTGGATGGTTCAGGGGCCCAGACTCTGTCTGGCTACTTGTTATGCAGGCCTGAGCAGCCAACTCCTGATCTAAGATGGCACTCCAGCTCTAGCCATCCTGTCTGCATTCCAGCCATCAGGAGAGAGGAAATACGGAGGCAAGACTCCTTTTCCTCCCCCTGAAGAGAATCAAGGAGTACCACGTAACAGCGCTGCTTCATCACATGCCATGAGAGAATACTTGAGTCTGGAGAGTTTACAATGAGCAGAAATCCGTTCAGCTAGAGGCCGCGAAGTCCAAGGGCCTGGCACTGGTCTCCGATCTGTTGGGGCCTTCCTGCTGGGTCATCTTGTAGCAGAAGAAAGGGCAAGGGAAAGAGGAACCACTTTTATAACAAACCTACTCTCCTGATGCCAGCGTTAATCCATCCACCTCTTGTTCTTGCTGGGGGTGGGGGGAGATTGTTTGTTTTTTTGTTTCTTTTTTGTCGGTCATGAGGCTTGAACTCTGGGCCTGGGCACTGTCCCTCAGCTCTTCAGCTCAAGGCTAGAGCTCTACCACTTAAACCACAGCACCACCTCTGGTTTTCTTTCCTGCCTGGGCTGGCTTTGAACCTTGATCCTCAGATCTCAGCCTCCTGAGTAGCTAGGATGACAGGTGTGAGCCACTGGCACCCAGCTCTCCCACCTCTTCATGAATTCCAAGATGTGAATTCAGCTTGGCATCCCTGCCCCTCCCCCAACCACCGTGCTCCTCACTCCTGTCCTCCCATAGGTCAGCGGCCACCTGGACTATGCCAAGAAGATGGATGTCATCCTGAAGGCTGTGGGCATCCGTACCAAGCCAGGTTGGGATGAGAAAGGACTTCTGCTGGCTCCCGGAAGCCTCCTTCAAGAAGACCCCAGTCAGGCAGCAGCAAGTCCCTCTGAAGTGGCCATGTCCACCGACTCCAGCCAATCCCAGAAGTCCACGGAGCTGGGCCAGCCTGAAGGGGACCCCCTTCCTGCAGCTGCTGCTGGCCCAGCTGAGAACTCCTGTATCTGCAGTCATGGTGTGAGCCCCAACCCTCTGGGCTGCCCTGACTGTGCCCATGAGACCCCGGGGCCCTGCCCAGGGCTGGACTGACCCCAGTGAGGGAGCTGCGTGTCTCTTCCAGATGTCCTTATGCAGATCATGCTCGCCCCTCAGCAGGTGGGGGGTTTCCACAAGTGCCTTTCCCCAGGAGAGGGAATCAGAGGTGAAAAGGAACCGGAAGGAAGAGAAACGGAGGAAAACACTGGCCTCCCTGGGAAGTGAGGGCAGAGACCTTCAAGGTCTCCGTCTGAGCCCTGGGACTGCAATCCAGCCCTGGACTTCCTGCACTTGAAGCCCAGTGGTGGGGCCTGGCTGTCCATCAAGAGCTCTGGGGTCTCTCTTGAATCTGGAGGCACCCGTGCCACACCTCCTTTCCCTGGGTTCTGTGAAGCCAGGGGTCTGCCTTCACTTCCATCCACACTCCAGCACTGCCTGCCAGCCTCAGGCCCCACCAATGGGCACCTACAGAGCAGACCCAGGAGCCAGGGGACAGCATCTTCTGCTCTTAGAAGAGTGAGTTGGCTTGGTCATGTTCTGTTATGCAGGATGTGCACTGCGCAAGGACAGAAGCAACAGTTCTGCAGACATGATACAAACAGCACTATGCTAAGTTGTGCAGCAGCATGGTAGGCCCTGGTATAATTGTAATAAATGCTGAGCTGGTCAGTGTTCCCTACAGTGGGAACTGGGCCTGGTAGTAATTGTGGATGATATGGGAAGGATCCTGCAGTAAACACAGGGGTGTTTACAGACTGAGACCTGAGCACCATGGTTCAAAGCCAGCCTGAGCAAGAAAGTCCATGATATTCTTGTCTCCAATTAACCACCAAAAAGCCAGAAGTGGAGCTGTGGCTCAAGGGGTAAAGCACTACCCTTGGGCAGTAACAAAAACAAAGTAACAACAAAAACAAAATTCTCCAGGCTGGGAAGGTGCATGCCTGAGGCCCTGGGTTCGATTCCTCAGCACCACATAAGCAAAAAGAAAAAAGCCAGAAGTGGCGCTGTGGCTCAAGTGGTAGAGTGCTAGCCTTGAGCTAAAGAGCCGAGGGACAGCGCCTAGGCCCAGAGTTCAGGCACATGACCGACAAAAAAAAAAATTGCATTCATCCATTCTGTAAACATGTATGCAATGTCATGCATGGCACACCGAGGCCATCCGGAAGCAAATTAGGGGCTGAGTCCAGACCTGAGCACAGGCCACGTGAGCCCAGGCTCTCATCCCACAGCCCAGCTGATTCCCAAGCCCCCTCTATTCCCTCAACAGAATCCGGTCCATGCCATATCACTTCCTCCAACTAGTTTATTGAGAGTCCCCTCCAGCAGCCTGGAGGCAGGGGAGCCCTAGCAAGCACCATGGACTGCCCTTCTGCCAGCAGCAGCCAGGGCTGAGTTGAGTCAGATCAGCACCACGGACAGCGCCCAGCCTTGGGCAGAGGACCCTGGGGACCTGGGTTGATGGGCCTTTAGGGCTTTAGAGATATCTTGGGGCTGGAAAGGAGCATAGGGATGGTAAGTGAAGAACCAAGAGTCCTCCTGCTGCCCAGGAAAATAAGGCCCCTGTGTCCACACCAGCCACCACATGCCAGAGACTCTTGAACACTGCTGACTCAATCTGCTGCCAGACCTCTTTCCCTCACTGACCTCAGGGAAGGGTAGAGGAGGCCAGACAGGGCCTGCATTGAACGCCAGCAGCTGTAAGGAAGCCCAGGGAGGAAAGCCCATCCCTGGGGTTGAACAACCACTGCTCTCTGCCCCTGTGCCTAGGTTGGGAGCTGAGTCGGGCCCTGAGTGGCAGGGACCCACCTACACCCAGCTGGGGAACCAGAGTCAAGATGTAGGAATCTGAGTTGGGGCTGAGGAAAGTGCTGTGGACCTGGGACATGGGCTCGGGGGAGAGCACTGGCATAACATATGCAGGCCCCAGGTTCCATCCCCTGCACTGGGGGGTGACAGGGGGAGACAACTCTTCCTTGGCCCAAAGTCTGAGCTAGCAGGCTGATTGGCCAGGGATTAGAGCAATAGAACAGGCCACCTGCCAATCCCTTACTGGTGCTTTGCACAACACACACACACACACACACACACACACACACACACCATCCTAATTTTCCAGGTGAGACTACCAGGTGGCCTTATGGCCCCATTTCACAGATGAGCTAAAACTCAGAGAAGCTAAGCAATCTATGCCAGGCCCTGCACTGAGGGGACCTGCCTGATTCCCAGGCCAAGCCACTTCTCAGTAACACATACACACATACACACACACTGAGAGGATGGCAAGTCTGTCAAGAGCCCAGCAAGCCATCCTCAGGGTGAAAGGTCATCCCAGCTAGCACTTCTGTAGTGGCACACACGCCGTAAATTCACTCGGGAACCGGGCTGCCTTACAGTTCTGGCTTAGCAATTGATGTGGGGCAGAGAAGAGCATGCGTGTAAACCCCCAGGGATGACAAGACCATCCAGCACCTGCACAGGGGAGGGGCTGGCCAAGCCAACACAGGTTCACAGCACTGCTGTCACTCAGAACCCAGAGCCCCAGCCCCATACCCAGAATCCTCCAAACTTGCTCTGCACAAAACCCCAAGTTACCCATGACAATGGAGTCAAACACATCTCCAGCTAAAGGAATTGACTCAGTGCCTCACACACACACACCGGAGTTCAGATGTCTCCCAAGCAACCTGGCCTTGGCCAGGAGTTAGCCAAGGCTTCAGGCCCCTGCTCTCTGCTGGTCAGCTCCAGATGTGGTCAGTTGGTGGGGGTGCCAAGAGGATGCAGCCGCAGCTCAGGCTCCACTGGATCAAGATCGAAGAAGTTGACCACTGCGGCAGCCCTGGTAGGTGGTGGGGGGTCCCGGGGGGCCTCTCCGGGCAGCAGCAGCTGGGCAGTGAGCTGCAGGCCTGAGGAGCCACCTGAGTCTGGGTCAGAGTTGGAGTCTGGTGGCAGGGGTAGCGGCATCACCTGCTGCAGGCTGAGGCCTGGCCGGGCGCCACTGTGAGAGGTCCGCATGGAAGGAGAGGCAGGACTGGCCCGGAGCTCCTGGGGACAGTGGGGACACGGCAGGAACCGGCCCAAGGCCCGCTTGAAGTCCCGCATGAAAAGTGGGTAGATGATAGGGTTCATGGTGCTGTTACAGTACCCCAGCCAAGTGAGGACGTCGAAGAGGCCTGGGGAGATGCAGTCACACACAGCCTGGAGGGGGAGGAGGGAGAACAAGTCCCACCTGACCCCAGAGCAGGGACCCAGCCCAGCCTACCCAGTGTGGAAGAGAAGAGACACACCCTCTCCCCTCCCCACACCTGAGGCTTGGATACATCTTACCTCAGGCTGTGGCGTTACCTGAGCAATGTTAGCCAAAAAGAAGGGCAGCCAAGTCACAAAGAACATGCTGAGCAGAATGCCCAGGGTCAGGCTGGCTTTCAAGGCCTTCCTGCTGTGTCTGGTCGCTAGGCGCCTGCTGTCAGTGGATTCCACCCCAGGGTGTGGCGTTCTGGGGACCTGTGGAAACGAAGGCCACATGAGTCACTGATCCTAGCCAGAGAATGAACCTTGACCCTAATTCTAGACAGAATCGTAGTACCAGCAGTTAATGGAATGCGACTCAGCCCCTAGACTGAGACTTGACACTGATGCCAAGCTGAATTGAATTGACCCGGGCTCCAGAGCACTCGCTGACACCGGCAGTAAGCTCGGCACTGACCATGGTCCTGACCGAAATCCTGACACCTACCACGTGGCCTGGAGTCTTTCAAAACCAGTCTCAGAATCAGTCTCAAACCTGGATCTGAGCCTTGATCCTAGTCCCACACCGACTCCCAACCTGGCCTGGCCATCTTGCAAGGAGATCCCGTCAGGGCAGCAAGATCAAGCAACAGCACCCCAGAGGAGAGGTCAGAGAACAGCCCACCCTACAAAGCCAGCGCTCCACAGACGCCACAGCACCGACAAAGCCTACAGGCCTTCAGGAATCAGTTACACTTGAACTAAACTTGACTAAAGAGGACCCGATGCTCTCTAGGGCTGAGTTATTTGTTTGTAAATAGATTTGCCCTCTCTGTATTTTGGAATAATGGTTGACCTGAACAATTATTCTCATGCTTCACAAAATAGAAAATGTTTTTTTCTTTTTTTTTCTGAGAATGTATGCGCACACAAAACCAATGTGTGGGGCTGGGAATGTGGCTCAGTGGTAGAGTGCTTGTCTAACATGCATGAAGCTCTGGGTTCGATTCCTCAGTACCACATAAACAGAAAAGGTCAGAAGTGGCAATGTGGCTCAAGTAGATTGCTAGTCTTGAGCAAAAGAAGCATAGGGGCAGCCCCTGAGTTCAAGCCTCACGACCAGCAAAAACAAAAACAAAAAAGTGCAATTCAATCTTTTATGGATTGCTAGGGATGGTAGTAGCCTTGGCATTTCACAACTCAGTTCTGTCGTGGACTGCAAGGCATGTCCATGCTGCGTGTGGACAGCAGGGGGCAGACAATGAGGGGAAAGGAAGTGCCAGCTGCCAATCAGCAATTCCCAAACATGTAAAGGCTCTCCAACTGGATGTTCGTACTTCTTGACCACTTAAAAAAAAAAAAACATCTCGCCTAGCGCCGGTGGCTCACACCTGTAATCCTAGCTACTCAGAAGGATGAGATCCGAGGATCTCCAGCCCAGGCAGGAAAGACCATGAGACTCTTATCTCCAATAAACCATTCAGAAAACCTGAAGTGACGCTGTGGCTCAAGTGATGGAGCATTAGCCTTAAGCTGAAGAGCTGAGGGACAGCACCCAGGCCCAGAGTTCAAGCCCCACGACCGACAAAAATACAATATTGATAAAATCAGGTACAGCCAAGTGAAGTGGTTCCAGCCTGTAAGACTGGCTACTTGGGAGGCAGAGATAGAGGAGGATTGGTCACTAGGTACTCAGGCTGAAGAATCACAGTACGAAGCTGCACCCTGGCAAAAGTGTGAGACCCTATCTGAAAAAGGGGACAGAGTTTGAATGATTGTTCTGCCTAGCAACCAACAGGCCCTAAGTTTAAATCCTCATATTGCCAAAAAAACTATACACATACCCAAGCACATGTACATGCATGCGCATGGTGGGGTGGGGGGGATGTGCTACACTCGTGGGTCCAGAGCATCTAAGAAGCCATGAGAGCTGGAGTATGAAGGTCCTCCACAGACCATGTGTTAAAACTGATTTAGATGTTCCTAGATCCATGTTAAAAAAAAAAAAAGTGACAGCCACCTACAACTACAGTGTAAGTGTCCTGTGCAGCAATGGTTATGCAGCCACGCAGAGGGGGTGGGTGCTGCCTTGGAACATACTTCGACTGGGGAAAATCAGGGGGTCCACATACCCAAATCCTTCCGTAAGTTGTATGACAGCACAGTTTTGTTTCTGAAAGCAGCCGGAGGCAGGACGGGTGTGGGATCAGAGGAGGCAGGAAGGGACCCAGTTTCCCAGCAACCCTTGCAGATGGAGAGGGGGTGGAGGCAGCCAAGTGAAGATTTGTCAGGGCCTTCACGCCAGCTTCACAGCCAACACCCCCAGCTCACTCCTGGCTGAGCCCTCCCTCCACCGGCTCCTCTCCCCTCCTCTCCCAGCAGCCTCCATGCCCAGGGCTGGTGCCTGTCCAAGGTGCTGAAATCCCCACTTCTTTCCACAGGACTAAGGAGTTGGAGGTCTGGAAAGCGGAAAGTTACAACGTACACCCTGTAGTTGCAGTGTCTTCATATATGTACCCTAATGAAATCTCCATATATAGATAACAAGGGAGAATTCACAGTCTGGCTGTCTCCCTCCATCTTAGTGGAGGTGGATTTGTATAGAGGCAATACCGGGGCTCTTGGGACAGGCGATCTGGCGTAACACCATGACTCTGACACTCACTCACTGTGAACTTGAGAATGCTTCTATGTCTACATCTATAAAATGGGAGACACCATAGGCAGCTGACAGAGTCTATGGATTCGGACTGAATGCTCGGAGTCTGACACACAGAGAGAGTTAAAGCCTTGCTTGCCCTGATGTGGGTTCAGCAACAAGTGTGTAAGGTCAGGGTGACCAGACAATGTTGGGGTCCTGTCATCCCGGTAGAATCTCTGGCCTCCCGGGATCAGCACCGACAGCAGGAGAGATGCTCTGACTCACCATGCAGTAGATCAGGCTCCACAGCTACAGGATGGGTTTGTTCTACCCCTCCACCCCCACAGACACAATCCCTCCAAGTCTGCTCCCAAGTCAGCAGAGAGATAGATCTCATCTGCCTCTCTCATCCTCTCCCCTCCCCTCCAGGTGGACTTCATGCAGTGTCTGTGACCCAGGATCAACCTGGAGGGAGAGGCTCCTGCTTCCCCGAGGGAGCCCCTAAAACCTGCCACTACATCAACTGGCTGCCATCGATGGGGACAGAAAATATGGGCAAGGAGATAACCATTTCTAGAAGATTCGAGTGATAAAGGTGTTCCTCTGGGCTGGGAATGTGGTTTAGTGGGAGAGCGCTTGCCTAGCATGCATGAAGCCCTGGGTTCAATTTCTCAGTACCATATATACAGAAAAAGCCGAAAGTGGCACTGTGGCTCAAGTGGTAGAGTGTTAGCTTGGAGCAAAGGAAGCTCAGGGACAGTTTCCAGGCCCTGAGTGCAAGCCCCAGGAATGGCACACACAAAAACAGGTGTTCCTGGGGCTGGGAAGGTGGCTCAGTGGTAGAGCACTTGCCTTGCATGCATGAGGCCCTGGGTTCGATTCCTCAGCACCACATAAGCAAAAAAAGCCATAAGTGGGGCTGTAGCTCAAGTGGTAGAGCGCTCGCCTTGAGCTGAAGAGCTGAGGGACAGCACCCAGGCCCAGAGTTCAAGCCCCACGACCAACCAAAAAAAAAAAAAATGTACTGGACATATTTCCTTATGCCACTTAAAAAGGTATGCTCCTGGCCCAGTGCCGGTGACTCACGCTTGTAATCCTATTCAGGAAGCTGATCTGAGGATTGTGCTTCAAAGCCAGCCCAGGCAGGAAAGTCTATGAGATTCTTAACTCTAATAAATTACCAAAAGAAGCCAGAAGTGGAACTCAAGTGGTAGAGCTCTATCCTTGAGCAAAAGAAACTCAGGGGAAAAACTCAGGCCTTGAATTCAAGCCCCAGGACCAAAACAAAAACAACCAGCAACTACCTTTGGGAGTATAATTAAGGATTAAATAAGAAGATACAAAACTATTAGACTAGTTCCTGGCTCACAGTAGGTACAGTGTAAGTGGTGTATTTAGCTCACTGATACTGGTAATGCTACCAGTGCCAGCCAGGGTGGTGGGGTTTCTTCCCCCAATAAAAGGGGGCACACCTACAACTGTGTATTGTACCACCAAGAAGAAAGGGGAGAAACAACTATGTGTTGTGTATTCCTGTATGCCTGGGCCTTCAAGTATATCATCTCATGGAGTCTTCAAAAAGCCTCCTGGGGTAGCTATCTGTGGTCCTGGCACACAGAGCTGGGACAAAGAACAGGCAAGACTTGAACTCTGACCAGCAGACACCGAGCTCCTGCTCTTGGCCTGGAGGCCCAGCCCCCTGCCTCCAAGCGGCAGCCAAGCCTGATTTTCAGCATGGCACAGACACCCTGTGGCCTCCCCCACAGAGATATTTCTGTGATGGAGGAGGAGGGACAGAGATGGAGAGAAGATGTATCACACTGAGACATGATGATGGAGTGAGAGAGGGTGCAGGGGGTGGGAGGAGGGGAAACGGAGGAGGAGGAGGAGCAGGAGGAGGAGGAGGAGGGGCCGGGGAAAGAAGCAGAGGAGAGAGTAAGGGATCACAGAGGGAAAGAATGGGGACAGATAGAGCTGAGTAAGGGGAGGAAGATGAGGTACAGTGAGGAGAAGGTTAGGGACCAGAGAGACATGCCAGAGGTAGAGACCAAAAGCTGAAGAGATGGTGGCGACCTCTGGCTGGACCTTCCAACTCCTCCCTGTCAATCAGGCTGAACACCCACATTGCCCCCTGGTGCTGCTTAATGGGCCTTTGGCCTTCTGGAATCACCCAAGGGCTGAGCATTACCCACCTGGATACCCCCCCCCTCTCTCACACACACACACACATACACACACACCTGCCTTAACACGATCTCACATTTACCTCACAGGATTCCCCTGCAGCCCCAGCTCTAAGCTCTAAGCCCCTGAGGATGGTGGGAAGGTCTGGTGGGAGTTGTGGAGAATAGTCAGTGGTGGTCCAGTCTCAAGACAAAGCATCTGAACCTGAGAGAAACATCGCTTACATAATAACTTAATAGCTTACAGGCAGATGTGACAGTCGGGAAATCCCTGCACTTGGAAGTTCCCTAGGTAAACAGAGTGGGCGTGGCTCATGCAGTGGCGTGCCAGCCAGGAGCAAGAAAACCTGAGACAAATCGTGACCCAGAAAACAGAGAAATAAAGGGACGTGGCATCATGGTCCTTAGGGTGATGTTCTGACTCAGACCAAGGTCTTGACCGATCTGAACTTAACCTTCACCTATCAGCTATGCAATTCTGGGCAGGCCACATGTGATGGCTCTGAGCCTCCATTTCCCTATCTGTCACACACTACCCTTACCTCAGTGGCTGTCTGGGGAATTATGAGGCTTGACTTGGTGTCTGACACATGGGGCTGCAGCTGTGAACACCCCAGGCTTTGGGGCCAGGGTCTTCTGGTTTGATCCTGGTCTCAGGGCACAGGCTGTTCCAACAGAGTTGGAAACCGGGTTCCTAGCCTCACCAATCCCCACCTCACAGACCAGCCAGCTTCTCAGAATGTGAGCCTAGTGTGGGAATGGAGATGTTTTAGGTGCTAGAGCTATGTTCATGAAATAAGGGGATCACAGAGGGAACGTGAGTCCCAAGCTCTCCTCCAGCCCTCTGCCAACAGGAAGCCGATGGGCTGCTACTCTGCTACTCTTAACACTCCTACTATTTTTGTTTGTGTGTGTCTATGTTTGTTTGTCTGTGTGCCAGTACGAGGCTTGAACTCACGGTCTCTTGCTCTCACTAGGCTGTTTCACTCAAGGCTGGTGCTCTACCATTTGGGCCACAGCTCCACTACAGAGTTCTTGATGTTAATTGGAGATAAAGAGTTACAGACTTTCCTACCCAGGCTGGCTCTGAATAGCAACTCTTAGATTTCAGTAGCTAGGATTGCAAGGCATAAGCCACCAGCTCCTGGTTTAAGAACTCTACTTTTTTTTTTCTTTTTTTGGTTGTGGGGCTGGGACTCCTCATGCATGCAAGGCGAGCACTCTGCCACTGAGCCACCTTCCCAGCCCAACAACTCTACTTTTAAAGGCAAAGCTGGGTGCTATGTCACCCAGCCTCACATTTCAGACACAGTGAGGACAACTCCAACTTGCCCGAAATTGCACTTAGCATCACCAGCTACCTGTGGCAAGAGATAGAGATTTTCTATTTCTGGAAAGGATGTGAGGTTTCCTTTCCAAACCAAATCATGAAAATTAAAAGACAAAGTGATATAATTCAAAGAAAATGTAAGAATCATTTCATTGTGAGCTTGGGGTGGTGGTTGAAGAGATAGAAAGACAAAGGTCCTGGGGCAGAATGGGGGGGGGCTCACTTTGTTCTTTACAAAAACCCAAGGGCTGAAGCTGGGAATGTGGCTGAGCGGTAGAGTGCTTGCCTAGCATGCACAAAGCCCTGGGTTTGATTCCTCAGTACCACCTAAACAGAAAAAGCTGGCACTGTGGCTCAAGTGGTAGAGTGCTAGCCTTGAGCAAACAGAGGCTCAGGGACAGTGCCCAGGCCCTGAGTTCAAGCTCCAGGACTAGCAAAAAAAGAAAAGAAAATAGGGGCTGAGGGTGTAGCTCAATGGTCAGCAGAAAATGCACTTAAGTCCTGGTTCTGGCCTCAGCACAGGAAAAAAAGAAAAAAAAATATTTGCAAGAACACAGGGTGATCTTCACTCCCTACAAAGAGTGAGAAATAAATCAATAAATCACAGTTCCTCTGAGCCACTGCATATGATCTGCCTGAAGCACAAATACCTGCTATAGCTCACCCATTTTATGAACTTCCTGAGAGGAGTTACCTGGCCTTTGATATCAGAAAATTCACACAAGAGAGAAATCTGGGTTTTCACCCAAGCAAAGTGGTACATGCTTGTAATCCCAGATACTCAGAGCAGAGATGGCTCTTGTTGGAAGCCAGTCAAAGCAAAAAGCTAGTGCGACTCCATCTTATGAATACCTGGGTATTGCAGTACCCATCCGATTGAGGCTTGGGTCAGCCCAGGAAAAAACTTGTGACCCTATTCCAAAAATAACTTATAGCTAAAATGTCGGGAGAGTGATTCAAGTGTGGGAACGCATGCCTACCAAGTGAGAAACACTGAGTTCAAACCCTAGGACTACTGGAAGGAAGGAAGGAAGGAAGGAAGGAAGGAAGGAAGGAAGGAAGGAAGGAAGGAAGGAAAGGAGGGAGGGAGGGAGAGAAAGGAGGAAAAGAAGGAAAGAGGGAAGGCTTATGACCATAGTCCTATAGCTGAAATTGTGATTTGAAGCCAGCCTGGGCAGAAGTCTTGTGAGACTTCACCTCCAAAATAACAGCAAAGAGCTAGGCTGGAGATGTGGCTCAAATAATAGAGTGCCAGCTGAGTGAGTAAGCCAGGCAACCTTGAAATCCTGAGTTCAAACCCAAGTACTTCCCCAACCCCAACAAAAGGAAGACAAGAAGCCTGAAATAAAGTAAATGAGCAGGGTGCAGTGGCTCATGCCTGTAATCCTAGCGACTCAGGAGACTGAGATCTGAGAATCAAGGTTCAAAGCTAGCCCAGGCAGGAAAATCTGTGAGACTCTTATCTCCAATTAACCACCAGAAAAACAGAAGTGGCACGGTGGCTCCAAGTGGTAGAACACTAGCCTTGAGCAAAACTGCTCAGGGAAAGCACCCAGGCCATGAGTTCAAACCCCACAACGGTTAACAGCAAGGAACCAACACAATAGCCTTTCTTCAAATATTTGCTGTACAAGCCAGGCACTGGTGGCTCACGCCTATAATCCTAGCTACTCAGGAGGTTGAGCTTGAGGATTATGGGTCAAAGCCAGCCTAGGCAGAAAACTCTGTGGGACTCTTATCTCCAATTCACCAAAAAGCTGGAAGTGGAGCTGTTGCTCAAGTAGTAGAGCACCAGGCTAAAACAAAAAAAAAAGTTAAGGAACAGTACCCAGACCGAGTTCAAACTCTAGGAATGGCACCAAAATTTAAAAAAAAAAATTTAAAACTGCTCTAGTTTCTTTTTTGGTGTGACGTACTGTTGCTATAATCCCACCTACTTGGGAGGTGGAGGAAGGTGGAGAGTTAGAGGCCACCTAGGCAAAGTTAGACCCTATCTCAAAATCATGATACAAGTCAAAAGGCTGGAGAATGTGGCTCAAGTGATTGAGTGCATGCGCGAACCTCCAAGAGCTCAATCTCCAGCTCCTGTGTAGAAAATGCACAGTAAGGGTGTCAAGACTGTAAGCCATAGAGCCAGAACATGGGTTAGGAGGTCACAGTGGAGATGGGTATCTCCTTAGAAGATAGAACCAGCAGGTCTGGGTAGAGCATGCCATAAATAAGAGAGAAACGCTTTCTCTATGTTCTGGTGTGAGGCCGTGATGGGCCTGTGCCATCGTGGGGAAGGCCAGGAGGGGGAAATGCAGAGGGCTGAGCTGCATTATGGCCCCAGCTTCACCTTAGCCTCCTGCCCCACCTCTTGCATGGACAGCCAAGCACTGGCTGGAATGCCAAAGAAAGGTGCCAGCTAGAACTTCCCTGCCAAGAGGCTCAAGAGATCATAGGAGGGCTGGGGATGTGGCTTAGTGGTAGAGTGCTTGCCTAGCATGCATGAAGCTCTGGGCTCGATTCCTCCCTGCCACATCAACAGAAAAAGCTGGAAGTGGCGCTGTGGCTCAAGTGATACAGTGCTAGCCTGGGCAAAAGAAGCTCAGTGTCCAGGCCCTGAGTTCAAGCCCCGGGACTGGCAAAAAAATTTTTTTTTAAATCCTAGGATGGACGCCCAGGAGGCCCCTAATGGCTGCTCGGACCCCACCCACCCACCCCGACGGAGAGACTGGAGCTCCCAGCGCACCCCAGGTACCTGCAGCGTCTCCGAGGCCTGGCCAGCCATGCCGGTGGTGAGGGAGGCCACCTGCACGGCCTGCTTGCGGGCAGCCAGCAGGATCCTGCAGTAGGTGAAACAGATGGCACCCGAGGGCAGGAAGAAGGTGAGGCCTGAGGCCACAAGGACGAAGGGCAGGCTGGCCAGCAGGCGGCACTGGCCCGGGGTGGGTGGCCGCGGACGGCCCAGCTCGTGCCAGCCCAGCAGCAGGGGCAGGAAGGAGGCGAGGGCAGCGAGGCTCCAGGCGGCCAGGATGAGGGCCAGGGCACGCGCGGGCGTCATGCGCAGCTTGTAGCGCAGCGGCGAGAGGATGAGCAGGTAGCGGTCCAGGCTGATGAGGCACAGGTTGAGGATGGAGGCGCTGCAGCACATCACGTCGAAGGCGGCCCAGAGCCGGCAGAGGCCGCGCGCCAGCACCCAGCGCCCGTACAGCGCGTTCAGCATGGCGGGCGGCATCACCACCAGCCCCACCATCAGGTCGGACGTGAAGAGCGACACCAGGAAGAAGTTGGACGTGTGGCGCAGCGCGGGCTGCGTGCAGATGAGCGCGATGAGCAGCAAGTTGGCCGCCGCGGTCAGCGCGATGACCACACACAGCGCGGCCGCCACCCAGCCGCTGCCCCCCGGGGCCGTCGGTGGCCCCGACCCCCAGGTCGGGGTGCTGCTGTTGGCAGGGCTCGGCTCGGGGACCATGGGGCCTGGGGGAGCGGGGAGGGAGGGGGGACCCAGACGTGGCGGGCGGGCAGGAGGACGGGGTGGACGTCGAGGCTGAGCACGGCCCTGGAGGGGAGTGGAGGCTGAGACGGGGGTCGTGGGACGCGGCGGCGGCCCGGAGAGGGCGGGCAGGGGTTACATGGGCGCCCCCGGGGGTGGGGCGGGGACCCATGGGGCGCCGGGTGGGAAGTTGGGGGGGGCACCTGGACAGCAGGTGGCAGAAAGTTAGGACGGGGTGCGATGTGCGCCCGGCCCACACCCCACCCCCGGGGCGGGTGGCCCACGGCAGGACGGGGTGCGCCGGGCCTTCTAGGGGCGCAGTCCGGGGAAGGTGGAGGTGGGCGGTGCTGCGGCGCCTCCCACCCCGGACCGAAGCAGGCTCCCAGCGGAGGGTGGGCGCGTGGGCGCGCGCTCCCGGAAGCCGTCACGTTGCGGGGTGGCAGCTTGGTGGCCCCGAAGCCGGTGCAAAG
>NW_012267222.1:17056243-17071346 GCF_000151885.1 Dipodomys ordii
AGCCGAGCCCGGCCTTGCGGGAGAGCGGGGTCCGGGCACCCCCAGGCCTGTGGGGCGACGATCGGAGCGCCCCAACTGCGCCCGGCACAGAGATGGCACACACACACGCACACATGCACACACACACACACGCACACACACCCCTCACACCTCCGCACACCCCTCCTATCCCACACGTGGTTATGGCGCAGGCGGAACTCAGAGAAGGGGCTGCGCCCCGCCGGGCCCGGGCGCGGCTCTCCAGTGGGGGTCTGGCCACTGGTGGCCAAAGGTCACCGCGCCTGCCTCGGAAGCTGGCTGACCCGTCGCTCCGCCTCTCCCCGCGCGGTGTGGATGGAATGAGTTTCTAACACCTGGCTTTTAGCCTTCCCGTCCCCCCCCCCCCACGCCCTTCCCGTGGCTCACTCCTGTAATACTAGCTACTTGAGAGCTGAGCATTGAGGTTCAAAGCTAGCCTGGACAGAAGAGTCTGTGAGACTCTGTCTTGTGCAAACAAAATAAAGCACGAGGTCCTGAGTTCAAGCCCCAAGACTGGCACAAAAAAAAAAGGGCGGGGGTGGAGAAAAAATACAGAAATAAATAGGAAAGCCGGGTGCCAGTGGCTCGCACCTGTAATCCTAGCTACTCAGGAGGCTGAGATCTGAAGATGGTGATTCAAAGCCAGCCGGGGGAAGGAAAGTCCATGAGACTCTTATCTCCAGTTAACCACCAGAAAACCGGAAATGGTACTGTGGCTCAAGTGGTAGAGTGTTCCCCTTTGAGCAAAAAAAAAAAAAAAAACCTTAGGGATACCAACCCAGGCACCGAGTTCAAGCCTCACAACTGACATAAGTAAATAGATAAATAAGCAAGCAAGCAGAATAAACATAAATGATAGAACAAATGTACATCAATATAAAGAAAATCAGAGGGAGCGCTGCCCCTGGGGCCCACCAGCGCCCCCCAGCCCCTTCTCTGAGTTGCACCTGCACCATAACTACTCGTGGGGTGTGTGGAGGTGTAAGGAGTGTGTGCCATCCCCAGGCCAGGCACAGTTGGGGTGCTCTGATGGTCACCCCACAGTCAGAGGAAAACATACCAGGGCCTGCTCTGTTGCACTATTCCCACTCCTGTGGCCTGACTTGGGAAGTAGCACACATAAAATTGGGGCTCAGAGAAGGCTAGGGTGTCTACCAAAATCACCAGCATGGAGCTGAACTTCACATCTGCCACCACAGAGGGAGTCCACTGTTGAAGGTCCCCTAGGCACTGCAGCCCCGCCCCTCTAAGTAATTATCTGTTCAGACCCCACAGATGGATCTACACAGTAGGAAGAGGCTCATACTTGCCCACACTGCATTGTCCCAGTGTAGCACCCCTGAGACTGGAACCGAGCCTCAAGAACCAGCTCCCCTGCTCTGCAGCTCTGAAGACTTAGAGCTAGCGGCTCAGGCACCTCAGCTTAGCAGAAGGCCCCATACACCTCACAGGGGTGTGGAGGGGTTGGAATGATGCTGGTGTCCTCTGTTAAAACTGGCAGTGCTCTGTCCTGGCTGGTCGGCTGCCTCAGTGTTCCTATCTGTATAATGGGAATGTCTTCTGCCCTGAGGAAACTCCAGAATCCCTGGAACTCCTAGTGTGAGTAACAGCAGACATGAGAGCCCAACAACCTGGGTTTCTAATCATGATTCTGCTACTTGCCCTGGAAGGGTCTACGCTGGCCTGGAACTCACCATCCTCTGCTTTAGACCTCCTTCTGAGGTCTGGGATTACAGGCACTACCAGCCTGCCTAGCTAAACTTCTTAAATACCCTTTTTTTTTTTTTTTTGCTAGCCCGGGGGCTTGAACTCAGACCTGGGCACTGTCCCTGAGCTTCTTTTGCTCCAGGCTAGCACTCTATTACCTGAGCCACAGCACCACTTCCAGCTTTTTCTGTATATGTGGTACTGAGGAATGGAACCCAGGGCTTCATGCACGCTAGGCAAGCACTCTACCACTAAGCTATATTCCAAACCTGTCTTTTTTATTTTTTAAGACTGAATTTTACTTCTGTTATTATTTTGTTTTTTGCTTGTCCTGGGGCTTGAACTCAAGGCCTAGGCACAGTCCCTGAGTTTCTCTTGCTCAAGCTAAGCACTCTACCACTTGAGCCACAGCGCCACTTCCAGCCTTTTTTAAAAGTAGTTTATTGAAGATAAGAGTCTCTCAGACTTTCCTTCCTGGGGGGTAGAAGGGGCATGCTTCAAACTGATTCTCAGATCTCAGCCTCCTGAGTAGTTAAGATTACAGGTATGCTCCACTGGTACCCAGCTAATTGTTTTTGTTGTTGTTTTACTTTATTTACTTGTGGGCTGTGGATTGAACCCAGAGCCTAGCACATGGTAGGCAAACACTTTGCCTCCAACTTACACCTGCAACCCCGCTCTTCTATGGGGGGTATGGACGAGATAAGCATTTAAACACAGAAGTGCCTGATAAATCCTAGCTTTGCAATCGAATGCTTTAGTTTTTCTCTAATGTATGCTGTATTTTATTTCAGGAAAACATCATAGTGATGTTAATGTTGTCACATTCTGGTTAATAGATGCTAATTATCTTACTTTGTCTAATTAAAAAAAAAATAAGATTGGGCTAGGGTGGTGGTGACATCTTGTGGCCATATTGTTATCACCATTCTTCAGAGCTCCATCAGTAAGCTCCTATGCATCTGGTCCTTTAGATCGTGGAATGGTCAAATCCTAGACTTCCTTACTCCTCCCTGCAAAGGAGTACTTAATTCCAGCATGGCAAGCTCCTTCAATAAATATCTGCCCCAAATGCATGTGATGGTACGTGCTTGTAATCCCAGTTCGGTGGCAGACATAAATAGGAGGACCAAAGTCCAAGGCCAGCCCCTCAGAAAAAAGTGTAAGACCCTATCTGAAAATTACCCAATCAGGTAATTACAGGCTCAGGCCTGTAAAAGTAGCTGCTCAGGAGGCTGAGATCTAGAGGTTAAGATAACTGAGACAGAAAAGTAAGACTCACTCTCCAATGATCCAGCAAAAAGCTGGTCTGGAGGTATGGCTCAAGTGGTAAAACACCAGCTGTGAGCAAGCAAGTGAAGCAAGAGCACAAGGCCCCAAGTTTCACCCCCAGTGCCAGGCCATGTCCCAAGCTTTCTGTGCAACTCATTCATGGAATGCTGCCATCACCTGAGAAGCAAATTGGTGTGATCACCAGTAGGAACATGGAGCCTCACAGATCTTATGTGACTTGCTCAAGATTGGCTAGAAAATGGCCCTGGCAGGACTTGAACCCAGGCTGCCCTGGACTCCCCCAGAGGCTGGGAGAAGAAAACTAGTTGATAGCTGGCTCCATATAAAGGAGATGGGAAGTTGGATTACCCCTAATTACACTGCCATCCAGGCCTGTACTGACATACTGCTGTCTTTGTTAATTCCTGTAAAGATTGCAAACCCAGACTGCACCCTGTGGAGAGCCCTCTGGGGCTCTCTTGGTGATTTAGGTTTGAGCTTAGTGGGAAACAAATGAGACAGGGAGAGGGAGAGAGACGGAGAGAAAGAGGAGAGGAAAGAGACTATCATTCTTTAAAATAGCTCTTCCCCTGGGCTCCTACATCCAATCAGCACTGATTCCCCCATAAGGCCCAGCCCTGAACTCTGATCCACAACATCCCCAGCTAGACCTCAGCCTTCACCCCTGCTGGCCCCCCAACTGCTTCCTCCCCCTCTCCCTCCTCCTCCTCTTCCTTGTCTTCCTGCTCTGCATAGACACCTTGCTTCAGACCAAGTCTGATCTCTGTCAGGCATTCCCAGCCTGGCCCCTGCCTTTTCCACCCACCTTTCTCATTCATACATCTAGGAATTCCAGGCCCTACTTAGACCCAGGCTTCTTGGGCCACCGAGGGAATGCTGAGAACCAAAGCCCCTGATGCTCAGAGGTCGGGGACTCAGGACTTCTAGGATTGTCATGGCTGTGTTGACGTGTCTGGGCCTGACATGACAGCCACCTATGAGCTCATACAAGTCACCTCCTTTCCTAGAGCCTCCATTTCCCATTCTAGGAGATGTGAAGCCTTTCCATGGACTTATGGGTCCTGCTTTTTTTTGGTCATGGGACTTGAACTCTGGGCCTGGGCGCTGTCCCTCAGCTCTTCAGCTCAAGGCGAGCGCTCTACCACTTGAGCCACAGTGCCACTTCCAGTTTTCTGGTGGTTAATTGGACTTTCCTGCCTGGGCTGGCTTTGAACCAAGATCCTCAGATCTCAGCCTCCTGAGTAGCTAGGGTTACAGGTGTGAGCCACTGGCGCCCGGCTATCCTGCTGACATTTCTAAGCCACATCACCCTGGGAAACAGCTGAGCCTTAGCACCTGCCATCCTCTCAGGAATCAAAGCCCACCCTTGAGTGTGGGCACTGAGTGAGGGTCTTGGTGTCTTATATAAATTACCTGGTCACCTTGTAATCAATGGTTTTGGGGGGTCGGTTATGGGGCTTGAACTCAGGGCCTGAGCACTGTCCCTGAGCTTTTTCACTCAAGGCTAGCGCTCTACCACTTAAGCCACAGCGCCACTTTCCATTTTTTGAGTGGTTAACTGGAGATAAGAGTCTTACTGGGACTTTTCTGGCCAAGCTGGCTTTGAACTGCAATCCTCAGATCTCAGGCCTGAATAGTTAGGATTATAAGCATGAGCCATTGGCATCTGGCTGAGCAATGGATTTGGGTTTCCTGTTTGTTCTTTTCCTGGGGGAGGGAGGAGGAAGCGTCAGGCCAGACTAGGGCCACCAGCAAGCTCTAATGCCTGGATCACTGAGAGTGAAGAGAGGGCAGGAGACAAGTCCAGAGTACCAAGGGTCAAACACCCAGTCCTGGTGGACAGATCCACCAGGCCAGAAATGGGCACCCTTCCCTACACCCCCCCTCCCGCCCCAGAAGGAGTGGAAGCCACAAGCCAGTGAGCCAGGGCATTGGCACCCGGGTACAGATAGGGAAGGGAGTCACAGTCACGTCACGGGATATGGGAACAGGGGAGGAGGAGACCGCCCACAGGGAAGAAAGCACAGGCATTGAAGGCATTTATTGGTGAGAAGACGTCTACTGGTCACAAGCTCTGCAAAAGCTCTTGTCGGAACAGCCGTGGACGGGGCAGCGCCAGGGACAGGATGGTAGGCTGGCAGCACCCTGGGCACAGAGGAACCACACAGGGAGGACAAGGGACAAAGAAGGGTCCTCCTCACCACCTCCCTGCCCCTGCCCCACCCCCCCATCTCTCTAAGGTTAAAGTGCAGCTGGGAAGGGGAGGGGAATTGGGAGCTAGATGGGGGGGGGTAGGAGGCCAACATGGGCCCCCCTCCCCCAGGGGCCTCCTTGTCCCCAGAGACTCTACTCAGGTCCCACTGGCCTGCCCTCAGCTACCAGGAGAGATGCTCTGCCAGAGTCCCCAGGGGCAGGGGGGACACTGGATGCTGTACAACAGGAGGGGGGCAGGGGTCATGTCCGGTCCATGATGGTCAGGCCCGCCTCCTCCCTCTGGCCAGCAAAGCTCTTTGTTTGCCCCCCCCCCCCCCCCACCCAACAGCAGACAAGCCACTGCTGGCAGAGCAAGGCCCAGAGTGTCAGCAGGGTCCTGCCCCAGCCTGACCCCTGCACTGCACTGAGGAGACTCGTGTCCTAAGGGGTGATGCTTCAACTGGGGAAGGAGACAGAAACCAAAACCAAACTCTGCCTGCCTCTGTCAGTGAGGGTCTTCCTAGCCCACTGCTTCCTGCAAGGCAGAGGCTAGCCGGGGACCCGTCCTCAGCGCCCCCCACACACACACCCCAGGGGATCCTGCCCCACCAGGAACCTGTGGGGTAGCCATCTCCAGGGTCTCCCCTCACTCCTCAGCAGCTCCCAAGGGTACAGCTCTAGAAGGCAGAAAGGAAGGGCGCCTCACCTTCCCCCAAAGACAGCCCAGAAGACCTCAGCTCCCCGCCCCCACCCCACCTCTTGCATATATTAAATTGTGCAGCCTGGCTCCAGCCCCGCCCCTTCAGGTCTCCATGGCAACTGAGCAGCATTCCAAGTCCAAGTCAGATTCCAAGTCCATCCAGTGCCAAGGTGGGGAGGAGGCGGGGAGAGGAGTAGCGGGGCTTGGCTCCGGCCTTTCCCCTGGCTTCCCCCTACTAGAGGATGAGACCCGACATTCCACAGGGGGACAGGTGGGGAAGAAGAGCTGGGGGGACATGTCAGTCCTCAGCCCCCTCGTCCTCGGTGTGGGGGGCTCCGGGGGGCTCCTCAGGCTCTGGGGCCTGCCCCCGGGGGTGGGGGTGGGGGCCAGGCACGGAGCCCGGCCCCTCCTCGCCCTGCACGTACACGCTCAGCCCCTCGTGGCTGGGCTCCTTGCCGCAGGCCTGGCAGCTGCAATGCACGATCTTCTCCACCAGCTTCTCCACGCGGGGCACCTCCTCATGGCCGGGGCACTCTAGGGTCACCTGGGGAGGGCACAGGGAGAGAGGGATGTTCCCTGAGACACCCAGAGGCCACCTCCCCCACCAGGCCCCAACCTGGGGCCCAGGCAGGAGGCACCCAATCCTGCCACCCCCACCTACCCTTCCCTCTCAGACCCTGGCGGGGTGGGGCACAGACCTCCCCTCAGCATTCCCAGTATACTTGGAGAAAGTTCCTGACCTCTTTCTTAGGCTATCCAGGAACTGCAGGCTGGCCCTGGCTGACCTCTCCACCATTCCCTACCCCTGTGCCATCTGACCTGCCACAGAGCCTTTGCACATGCTGTTTCCTATGCCTAAAAGGGTTTTCCCAGTCCATCCCCCCTACCACTTACTCCAAACTAGGCCAGTGAAATCATGGGCAATCTTTGAATCCAAGCTTAGGTGTCACTTCCACAAAGAAGCCCCATTCTGAGCCCCCCCCTCACCCACCCAGCTGAGAGGTTCACCCTGTAGGAACCTCGTTCATGCCCTGCCTTCCCTGTGTCAACATTGCTATTCATTCCTTTCTTCCTCCCCGCCATGGAGGCGGCACACAGGGCTCTGACTCAGAGAGCCAGGGTCACAGGGATTTGCCTCCGGGGGTTCTGAAAATGACCCCTGGAAAATGTTTGAGCCAAGAGCAGATGAATAAAAATTAATGAAGGATGAGAGGAGGAGGAGGTAGAGTGCTTGCCTAGCATGCATGAAGCCCTGGGTTCGATTCCTCAGTATCGCATACACAGAAAAAGCCGGAAGTGGCGCTGTGGTTCAAGTGGTAGAGCGCTAGCCTTGAGCAAAAGAAGCTCAGGGACAGTGCCCAGGCCCTGAGTTCAAGCCCAAGAACTGGCAAAAAATAAAAATGGGCAAGACTAGTGAGACAGGCCATGCAGGACCCCACAAGAAGGGGCAGAGATTCTGAACTCAGCCTGTAACTGTGGGAAGAATTTCAGGACAGCATGATATGCAAACAAAAGCCGCAGGAAGACCCCTTGTCCTCTACAAGTTAGTGCAGACATGTGTGCCAGCCCATGGCCAGGGCCCCCAGTATTTCTCCAGCACAGGGGAGGGGCAGGGCGGGGACGCCAGGGCTGAAGGCTTCCTTCCTGAGTAGGGGGGATGGAAGGCTTCCTTCCTGAGTGTGTGTGGGGGGGTGGAGGGCTTCCTTCCTGAGTGGTGGGGAGGCTTCCTTCCTGAGTAAGGGGGGGGGAGGCTTCCTTCCTGAATAGGGGGGCTTCCTTCCTGAGTAGGGGGGATGGGTGGAAGGCTTCTTTCCCGAGTAGGGGGGGAGGGGTGGTGGAAGGCTTCCTTCCTGAGGGGGGGGAGGGGGGAGGCTTCCTTCCTCAGTACCCCGTACTGTACTCACAATCTCCCACGTGGACCGGGCGGGCATGCAGGAGTCGCAGTGCACCAGGGACTCTGTGGACTGCGGGAAGGTGTTGGGGACGCTGTAGCTGAAGCACTGTCCTAGGCAGGCCCTGTAGGAGCAGAGGGTACCGTGCCTGTCACCCCCAGGGTGGTCGCAGTGCACAGCCCTGGTCTTCTTCCCTCCCTGGGCCTGAGCCTGCCCCCACCCTGGGCGGGGGAGGGGGCTCCCACCTGTTCTGAATGGACTTGGCCTCACAGCCGCCGTGGCCCACGATCTGGGTGATGTTCTTGGCTTCGCACCAGGCGCTCTTATCCGGGAACAGGGCCAGCTTGTTGATGGGTGGGGGCGCAGCCAGCAGGATGGCAGGGAGGACAGCCCCCACCAGGACCCGCAGCATGGTGCCCGCGGCCTCCTGAGCCCTGAAACTGAGCACAGAGGGCAGGTGAGGGGGAGTGGCGGTGCTGCAAGCATGACTCAGCCCTGGGTTCAAAGCCAGCTCTCCCATTCACTAACCAAGCATGCCTCCCCGAACCTCAAAACTGTCCTGTCAGATGGGTAGGAAGAAGAGTGGTGCCTGGCACTGGTGGCGCACACTTACAATCCCAGCTACTCAAGAGGCTGAGATCTGAGGAATGAAGTTCGAAACAAGCCTTATCCCCAATCAAGCACCAAAAAGCCAGAAGTGGGGCTGTGGCTCAAGTGGCCGGGTACTCACCTTGAAAAAACAAAAAACTCAGCAGCAGCACCCAGGCCCTGAGTTCCAGCCCCAGGACAGGCACACACACAAAATGAAAAAAGGAAAAAAGAAAGGAAAGGAGAGGGAAGGAAAAGAAAAGGTGGTAAAGGAGGTGTTTGTTTGTTTGTTTTGCTGATCCTGGGGCTTGAACTCGGCCTGGGCTCTGTTCCTGAGCCTCTTTGTGCTCAAAGCTAGTTCTATACCACTTGAGCCACAGTGCCACCTCTGGCTTTTGTTTGTTGGAGATAAGAGTCTCATGGAAGCCGGTGTCAGTGGCTCACGCCTGTAATCCTAGCTACTCAGGAGGCTGAAATCTGAGGGTCACGGTTCAAAGCCAGCCCAGGCAGAAAAGTCCGTGAGACTCTTCTCTCCAATAAACCACCAGAAAACCATTAGTGGTGCTGTGGTTCAAGTAGTAGGGCACTCTCCTTGAGCCGAAGAGCGCAGGGACAGCGCCCAAGCCCAGAGTTCCTAGAGTTCAAGCCCCACGACCGACAAAAAAAAAAAAAAGAGTCTGATGGAGGGACTGGGAAGGTGGCTCAGTGGTAGAGCACTTGCCTTGCATGCATGAGGCCCTGGGTTCCATTCCTCAGCACCACTTAAGCAGAAAAAGCTGGAAGTGGCACTGTGGCTCAAGTAGTAGAGCGCTAGCCTTGAGCTGAAGAACTGAGGGACAGCGCCCAGGCCCAGAGGTCAGGCCTGATGACCAACAACAACAAAAAATGAGTCTCATGAAATCACAGAAACAGCAGGACAAAGGATGAACTAATGCAACAATGATACTCACTAGACACTACATTGGAAATGAACTTTACAACTTGGAGGACGGGGGAGGAGGAGGGGAAAGCAGGAGAAAATGAGGGAGGGGGTGACAGTGTCCAAAACAAAATGTACTTATGTAATTGCCCTGTTCATCACCAGTACAATTTTAAAAAGGCTCATGGACTTTGCTGCCCAAGCTGGCTTTGACCCGTGACCCTCAGATCTCAGCCTCCTGAGCTGCTGGGGACCCTCCAGTGGAGTCGGGGGAGTGTAAAGGAAGTGGAACTGGGGATGCAGCTCAGTGGTGCAGCATCTGCCGGGCACAGGCAAGGCTGCTGGGGTGTGAACCTCAGCACCACAATGGGACTGTCCACACAGCCTCCCGGCAGACCACCGCATTCTGTCATCTAGACGGGTACTGCCTAGTTGCTCCGGGACGTTCAGCTCGACCTCCCCAGCACAGTGAATTCTTACCCTGCTCAGTTGGATGTATTTCCTCCTAGAACCCCCTTTACCATTTCCCACCCCACCCATCCATACTGGAGACTATCAAAGCTGAGCCCTGAAGGAGCAGTACCGGAATTTACCAGAAGATGGCAATGCAGGATAGCCTGTGTTTTCAATTAGTGGCTGGAGGGGACCCACACTCGCCCTCACCCCATGTCCCTCCGCCCCTTCTTCAACGTTAGCTTTCTCCAAGTTTCACTCCCATCTCCACCTCAAAAAAACAAACAAACAGTGAGGTGGCGGTGGCGTTCGGAGGGCCTCGGAAGTAAGGGTGGTGCTTGAGAAGGGGACAGTGGGGAATGGGTGATGGGCACACACGCTGGGTAACCCTTGGACTCTTGGACCTCAGTTTCCTCACCTGTGAAATGAGGGACTTACGTGAGAAAGCTCTTAGGAGAGGTGGAACTTGTTTTGTTTTTTGTTTTTAACAAGTTTAGATGGGGAGGCAGGGGATCGTGCTGGGCGGGCGGGCAGGAATCCTTTCCCAGCTTGGTCAGAGACTCTGATTCGGGGCGGTTCCCACAGGGGTAGGAGTGAGGTTGAGGGGCAGTAGAGGAAGCAGGCCCAGACACCAGGGTGAGAATGGATAGTCCCATTGTGGCCCATCTTCTCCAGAAAGCACGTCAGGGTGGCAGAGGCAGGTGCTCTGACAAGGATCCAGAAGTGTCCAGGGACGGGGCTGGCTCTCTGCTCCTGCAGAGAAATCTGGGTGCGCTGGCTGGGCAGGGCTAGGGGGCAGGGGCAGCCTGCCCTGCTCCATCATACCCAGCTCTTCCCCCATCCAGCAGACCTCAGCCCTGCCCCCCTCCCTGCACCTCCTCCATCACAAGATAGCCTCTACTCCCGGCCCAGCAAGGAACACAGAAGCTGGCGAGACTGAGGGATACCCTCCTCCTGTCCTGTCCTCGATCTCACCCACACACTTTCAAACTGGCCCACAAGATGCACGGCAAAGCCTGTGGTTTTGGTACAACCCCATCCTCACCAAATAGAACAGGCTTTGTTTCTCGCTGCTTTTTGAAGCAGTGTCCAGGAGACATCCTGCCCCCTCACAGGTCCTCTGCCCTCCCTAGAAAATCAGCCTGAGCAGAGGGCCCTAAGTCCATTTAAAGCTAGAGCTCCCTGGGCCCCGCCTGGCTGAGCTGGCCCTTCTTGAGCTCAGAAACTTATTGCCTCCTTAGGAACAACAGGCCAGGTTGGGGCCAGGAGGAGACTAAGGCAGGGAATGGTGTTAGGATCTCAGAGGATTTGGAATGGCCTGTAATGATCTCTCCCAGAGAAGGATGTGAGTCTGACTTGGAGCTGAATTAGGAGTAGGCGTGAGCCTTCAGAGCAGGATTGGGTTGAAGTTAAACCAAATGGAGACGCTTGGAGTTAAGGTAACGATGCATTTGAGGTGGGCAGTCAGTGGCCTAGAGTTGGGTTACAGGTTATTAACACCAGCTTTGTAAGAAGTTAGGAGGAAATATAAACTGATGCAGAAGGCCACCTGCAAATAGAACACGCCCTGCCCTGCCAGGAGCTCCGAGCAGGCAATGAGGCCACCTCCAATTCTGCAGCCCAGCAGACTGGACACTCCCACCAGACACGTGGCCCCTCCAGTCCTAATGTTGGACCCAGACCCCCTACCTAAGGACTGTGTGTCCTCCAGGACTAGACTTTACCTCTCAGAACTCTTCCCCAACCCTAACAAGGAAGCCTATGCTCTCTCCTTGGGAAAGAACTGAGAAGATTGGAAGAAAATACGCAGCACCCAGTTGGTACCCACTGAGGCTAGCTCTCTTTCCCCAGAGAGATCACGGGAAAGGCTGGGCAGCATCTGGAACAAGGCTGGGGAGGGAGGTCAGGATTTGACTCTGTACTGTAGCAGGTGGGCTACTAACTACCCTTGAAGAAGAAAAAGAAACAAGGAACAGTGAGAGAGCCCCCCCCTTCTTCCTGCCAGCTCTCTGGTGTTCAGATACTGCTGAACTTAAAAGAGGCCACAGATCAGAGTTCAAATTCCACTCTGATTCTCCAAAGTCAAGCATGTGGTGGATCCTAGCTCCTCGGGGCCACAGTGAGGCTTAGCCAGGTGCCCTTAGCACAGGTAATTCCACCAAGGCCTCCAGCATCACCCATACAGAAAAGAAGCAGCAGACCCATTTCAACTCTGTGGAAATCCACTCACCAGTCACAAAAATAGCTCGGCCCTATCTCCCACCTCAGGGAAGGGAGCCAGGAGCAAACGCAGACAGGCCCTGCGGCATCTAAGGAGATGCTGGTCTAGAAAGTCCCTTGAGAAGGCCAGGAAGGTCAGGCAAGCAAGGACACAGCCCTGGACTTCCAGGCAGGCCTCTGGGGCCACGCCAAACCTACCTGAACCCATAAGATGCTCTCCAGAAATGCAGATGCCCAGGCACATCTGCACAGAGCAGGATGTGACCAACAGGGTTATCTGTAGGAAGAAGCTGGGCACCAGTGGCTCACACCTGTACTACCAGCTACTCAGGAAGTTGAGATCTGAGGATCAAGGTTCAACACTAGCTCAGACAGAAAAGTCTGTAAGACTCTTATCTCCAAGTAAGCTCCCAAAAAAGCCACAAGGGGAGCTGTGATTTAAGTGCTAGCCTGGAGCAAAAAAGCTCAGGGACAGTGCCCAAGACCTGAGTTCAAGCCCCAAAACTGGAACAAAAACAACAAAGAAACAATTGAAGGGGGGACCCAGATCTCCCCATCCATATGTGTGGCAGACAAATATTCATGGGCCATTTCCTCTTCTGGTAAGTTCTTAATAGTCAGGATTACTTAAGCCTTTCCCAGGATATTCAAAATAGATTATACTCCAATGTCTATGCCTCTCTCTCTGTGTCTCTGTCTCTCTCCCTCTCTCTGTACTAATGCATGTGCACCTGTGTGTGTGTACACACAGAGCTCCCCTCTAGTCCAGTTCCTGTTTCCACACCTGGGGGGGAGGGCACTCCCACATTGCTCCAGTGACTCCATGGAGGTGTGGCCTCAGCACCCCGCTGCATGGAAACACCCACCGTCACTTGTGGGGTTGTGCTCAAGTCAAACTCAATGCGCCCCATACCCTACTCCTTTCCTACCTTCACATACTCACACCAAGACAAGGTCTGGGTCTCTTCCCACAATCTTAGTTCAACCACCCAGATCTTTCTGTGCCTCAGTTTCCCCATCTGCAAAAGAGTAATGGTAACCTCCTGGCTCCTCAGAGGAGCCCCACTGGAGAGGGAGGCACGGTGGGCTTGTGTTTCAGGAAGCTGAGACGCATGCTGGTGTGAGACCTGATCTGAGGGACACCCCCAGCAAATAAGCGGATGGCTGGCAAGGGTTTTTATACACTGTCCAATGGCCCCAGACACACCCACTTGCTGAGCAGGGAGCCCACGCAGACTTGGTCCCTTGAATGACACAGGGCTGAAGAACGCAGCCTCTCCACTAGCTGCAGCAGCAGCCCGCGTGCCCAGCTGTGCATGCAGGCTGGCGCAGAGGGTGTGGCCCTGGTGGCTGCAGCCCTAGGCTTATGGATCGGCAGGGTGGAGCAATCCTCCAGGTCTTGGAATGCGTTCAGGGACTTCCTTGAATGGTGCAACTGAAAACGCTGCTCTTGGTTAGGGGGAAGGCAGTGTCAGGCTTCAGGTCTGCACTCACTCAGGCCAGGCCCGGCTCTGGTCAGCCTACAGGGTTTCCTGGGTACTCTGGTGGATTCCAGGATGTGATTGGGCCAAAGCCCATCCACTGGCTCACCATGTGCCTGGAGGCAGGAGAGTTCAACGGTTACAGACCAAGCCACTGATCATCTCCGGCCTCACCTAAACTTCATGCTTGCCACCCGTGAAACGGGCAGCGTGACCCGGGAGAGTCTGTTTTGCCAGGTTCCCTCGGGAAGAGTTTGGCTCCACCACCGTGATTCCACGACCCCTGTCTCACCACAGGGTGGCTTCCTTCCTTCCTTCTCACTGTTAGCATTGGGCTGGCCAGGCATGAACCGGCTGTCCAGCTGGCTGGCACACAAGGCCATGCTCATGCCTTCTCGGCCTGCCTGCGTCCACCAGGCCAGCTCCGCCTTCCCACCCTGGCCACCTCTGTGCCGGACCCCCAACCTGAGCCACTGACCCTGCTGCCCACAGACCCAAAACAGTCTCCAAAACAAATCCATGCTAATGAGCTGTGGCCAAGCTGGCCTGCACATCTGCTCAGCAGAAGTCCCACAGCACACCTCACCAACAACCCTGCATGCCCGCCCGCCCAGCAGCCTCCGACCCCTGGGGTTGCGGGTGGAAGAAAAGGAGCTAAGCTCAGTCTGAAATTTCACTTTAAATTAATGAGGCCATATCGTTGGCTAAGGCAGAACACCTACTCTCCCGACCCCTCCCCCACACAGGGCCCAGGAGACAGGTGGGGCTCGCAAGTGTGGGTGGAAAGGGGTGGGGGGTCACCAGGCAAAAGCTCCAGCCTGCGTCTTCTTGGGGCCCAATTCCAGGCAAGCCACACCAGGCAGCCGCAGCATCTGGGGGGCGTCTCTGAGGCAGTAACAAAGGCTGAGGGGCTCCTGTGGACAAGTCCCTCCCGCTGTCCCCATCCTGGGCCAGCAGGCAGCTTTCTTAGCTTGTTACCAGTTACAGGCTGGTGGCCTCCAACTGAGAGAGGGCCTCAGAAATCCTAGGACGGTGGCCTTCTTTCTCGAAGCCCTAAGCTAGCAGTTTAGGCAGCTGCTCCCTTCAAGCGAGCCTTGTAAACTTTCGAATCCCAATCGCCCCGCCCTGGCAGCGGGGCGGCGGGCGGGCAGGTGGCGGGCAGCCGGGCCCTGGGGTGCAGACGGTGGGAGATCTGAAGAGAACCGAGGCTGGGGGAAAGCTGGCGGTCCGGGTCCCAGCCTCCGCTCCGGAGAGGGGGTCACCCAGGCCAGGCCCGGGAGCCAGCAGCAGGGGGAGGGAGGGCGGAAGGGTTTTGCGTCTTTCACCAGGCTTGAGAAACTATCCAGAACCCACCTGGGGGTGCGAGCCTCGGACACTGGGAGGGGGGGGTGCTGAGAACTGGGGGTCGGGGCTTAGGCTGGTGGGCAGACAGCACAGAGAGGGCAACCGAGGGAAAACGTGAAGGCACCGACACAAGCCCAGGAACACTGAACACGGAGGCGGAGGAGGAACAGCGGGACCGAACCAGAGAAAGAGTGGAGCGGAAATGGAGCGAGGGAGAGCCGGGGCCACCCGGGATACGGGCACAGAATCGAGAACGGGGGCGAAGGGAGGCAGGGAGGCTGGAGCGCCCGAGGGT
>NW_012267222.1:17072732-17079434 GCF_000151885.1 Dipodomys ordii
TGTACAGAGGGGTTACAATTACATGGGCAAGATAATGAGTACATTTCTTATCAAGCATTGTAGCCTCCTCCTTTGTTTCCCCTTCCCATCCCTTTGGTTCACATATTTAACCCTTCCTTTCCCCGCCCCCCCACCCCCACCCCACCCAACCCCCCACCCCCGCGCATCGGACCGATCCCTTGCCGAGGAAGCCCTTCCTGCCCCCAGGAAGTCCTAAGGATGGGGACCATGGGGGGTGGGAGTGGGGCTCCGAGTGCCAACCCACTGCGGTGGGGCTCTGAGTGCCAACCCACTGCGACCCCAGCTCTCCAAATCCAACGATGCTCCCCAGCTGTTAAGCATGCTGTTCCCTCCTCCTGGAGCTCCTCTGTCCCCCTGTCCTATACTGGAAAGCCTTCCCAAGACTACCACCTCCGTGTGTTTGTGTGAGAGAGAGAGAGAGAGAGAGAGAGAGATTTCAGTGTCCTCAGTGCAGATGTGGATCCAGAGGAGCTGTCTGATGTATTTAGTTGAATGAAATAAGTACAGATCAGCCTTTCCCCATCATGGTAACAACTGCAACAGCTCACAGATCCTGAGCGTCTCTGTGCACAGGGAGCCTTTCTAAGCAGTTTACATGCTCACACCAAACCTATGAGATAAAGTCATTGTCAGCCCCACCTTCACAGAAGCCAGTTTGATGCCGGGTACACAGTAGGCACTCAGGAAATGTTTGGTGTTTTGCAGATGGAGAGGTGGAGCCTGCCACCACTGTTCTCAGTGTGGACCTGGGCAGGGTGGGACCATGCCTTATCTTTTTTGTTGTTGTTGTTGTTCGGTTATGGGACTTGAACTCTGGGCTTGGGTGCTGTCCTTGCGCTCTTCAGTTCAAGGCGATCGCTCTACCACAGCGCCACTTCCAGTTTTCTAGTGGTTTATTGGAGATAAGAGTCTCAGGGACTTTCCTGCCCAGGCTGGTTTTGAACCTCCATCCTCAGATCTCAGCCTCCTGAGTAGCTAGGATTACAGGCGTGAGCCACCGGTGCCTGGCATGCCTTATCTTTTCTTTCTCTTTCTTTCTTTCCTTCCTTCCTTTTTTCTTCCTTCCTTCCTTCCTTTCTTTCTTCCTTCCTTCCTTTCTTCCTTTCTTTCTTTTCTGCTGGTCCTGGGGCTTTAACTCAGGGCCTGGGCACTGTCCCTGAGCTTCTTTGGCTTAGGGCTAGCGCTCTACAACTTGAGCCACAGCACCTCCTCTGGCTTTTTCTGAGGACTCGAACTCAGAGCTTCATGCATGCTAGGCAAGCACTCTATCACTAAGCCACATTCCCAGCCCTCAGCACCTGTTTTCTAAGAATCTACTCCCATGCTGTAAGAGCCTAACTGGATAGCCTAATGGACATGACAGATCACACAAGGAGCCAGGGTATCAGGTGGGATCCTAACCAGTGCACTTGATAGTAGCAGGGAGCTTCTGGAACAATCCCAACACCTAATCAAGGACATGGAGATCCACTGGGACCTGTGGGGCATGCCTATAATCTTAGCTACTCAGGAAGCTGAGATCTGAGGATTGCAGCTCGAAGTCAGCTTAGGCAGAAAAGTCCGTGAGATGCCAAGTAACTACCAAAAAGCTGGAAATGGAGGTATGGTTCAAGTGGCACAGCACCAGCCTTGAACAACAAAGCTAAAAGACAGCACTCAGGTTTTGAGTTCAAGCCCCATTACTGCCACCAAAAAAAAGGGGGTACAGAGTTTGGAGTTGAGATGAAGACAGGCCACATAACTGTCCAGGCCACCTGTGAACAAGGGGCCTGGAGGGGGCCTAGCCACCATATCCATCAATGCCTACAGTTTTATGGCAGGCATTACCTAAGCACCGTTGCTCATCTAATTCTTATCTCAGTCCTGTCATTGCCCCATTATACAGGTGAGGAAAATCAAGGCATCTAAGTGTAGTTACCTGGCCAAGATCTCATGGCTAGTGACTAACAAAGACTGGCCTGGACCTCACTCACAGCCCATGCTCCTGAGTCTACCTCGACCTTCTGGCAGCCTCAGAATCCCTCCCATGGGGATGCTGTGCCCACAGGACCCAGGGGAGTAGGGCCCCAGCGGGAAAGGCAAAACCTGTCATGTCAGAGTCTCCAAACTCCAGGAGATGCACCTGGCTAGCAGTGCAGCTCCAGCTGCCCGGACAGGCCTGGCTGGCACAGGGCATGGGCTGGCAGCCAGAGCCTGCTGGCCCTAGGCCAGCCTCTTGGGGCCGAGGTAATGTGGGGCCCAGAGCTGGGGACTGGAGGGTTGAAAACCCCCCTCCCCAGGCTCATTAGCAAACATCTGGGCTTAGGAAAATGACCGACCTGGAATGTGACTGGGCTGTGGGGAGCTGCTCCCTCCCTGAGTCCTGGGAATGTGAGCTCCCTCCCACAGGGCACTGGCTCGGGCCAGCTGTTTCCTCTAATCCTGTCAGCCTGGCCTCCGCAGGGGTCCAAACCTCTGTACTCTCCCAGAGAAAGAGAGTGAAAACAAGGCCTTCCTTCCCAGTCAAGCCCACAGTCCTGCCTTCTCTTCTAAAGGAAGAGATTGTGAGAGTCCACCTTGGCAGGGCAGGAGCTGGGAGCAGCCAGCAGAAGCTCTGAGTCTCCCTGCTTGGTTTGATTCCTTGCTCCATCCCTGGAAAAGGAAATTAGCAATGGTACACATTCTCCATAGAGTCATTGCCAGGATTCATTCCTGGACATAACAAATATTTATTGGACCTACTATGTGCCAGACAGTCACAAACGTCTTTGGAGACACAACAAGAGGACAGGCCAATAAAGTCCAAGCCTTCTTCAAGAAAGTTATATTCTGCAGAACTTAGGAACAGAGAGGCCAATGGCTTAGCTAGTAAACACATGAATGGCTTTCCCAGACTGAAGGTGCATGGATGATGGGGGGGGAGGGGGAAGAAACTTCAGAAAGCATTGCAAAGAGGTAAACACTGGAGGTGAGATTCTGATGAGAAGGAGCCAGGATCCAAGGAGATAAATGGATGTAAAATGCTGGGCATGGTTCCTGGAAAATAGCATATGCTCCATAAAATGAAAACTATTTATAGCATTGGAAAGGTGCAGAAGGCAGATTCCTGGGTAGACTCCAGGCTTTAGCACAAAGCTCTCACCTTATCTAAGTAATGGCCTTTCTGAGCCTCAGTTTCTCCATCTGGGAAGTAGAAATGTTAGTGGTACCTATGACAAGAGCGCTTCAAGAATTCACTGAGTGGGCCCACCCCCCACAGGTGGTGGCTAAGATGATCATGGCAATGGCATCCTTTCCCACAGAGGACAGACTTGCCCAGATCCAGGACCAAAGCCAGGTATCCTGACTTTAAGCCCATCTATCCCTCTGGGCTGTGTCCCCTCAAAGGGTGTAGCTCCACTTCTAGATTTTTGGAGGTTAATTGGACATAAGTGTATCACAGACTTTGCTGCCTAGGCTGGCTGTGAACTATGACCCTCAGATCTCAGCCTCCTGAGTAGCTAGGATTAAAGTTCTGAGCCACCAGCATCTAGTTTGGGGGAAAAAAATAATAAATTAAATGCTCTTTGTAAGTTGTGTTGGGAGATCAAGAATCAAAGAAAGGGCCGGGCCCTGGTGGCTCACGCCTGTAATACTAGCTACTCAGGAGGCTGAGATCTGAGGATCACAGTTCAAAGCCAGCCCGGGCAGGAGAGACCATGAGACTCCTATCTCCAATAAACCACCAGAAAACCGGAAGTGGCGCTGTAGCTCAAGTGGTAGAGCGCTCGCCTTGAGCTGAAGAGCTGAGGGACAGCGCCCAGGCCCAGAGTTCAAGCCCCACGACCGACCAAAAAAAAAAAAAAGAATCAAAGAAAGGGATCATGCCTAGGAATGTGGCTTAGTGGTAGAGTGCTTGCCTAGCATGCATGAAGCCCTGGGTTCAATTCCTCAGTACCACATAAACAGAAAAAGCCAGAAAGGGGTGCCGTGGCTCAAGTGGTAGAGTGCTAGCCTTGAACAAAAGAAGCTCAGGGACAGTGCCCAGGCCCTAAGTTCAAACCCCAGGACTGGCAAAAAAAAGAAGAAAGAAAGAAAGAAAGGAAGGAAGGATGCTGATTATTAAGAATGGGAGAAAGGCCAGGAGCTAGTGGTTCATGACTATAATCCTAGCTACTCAGAAGGCTGAAATCTGAGGATCGCAGTTCAAAGCCAGCCAGAGCAGGAAAGTCCTTGCGACTTTTATCTCCAATCAACCACCAGAAAGCCAAAAGTGGCGCTGTGGCTCAAGTGGTAGAGTGCTCACTTTGAGCTGAAGAGCTAAAGGACCACGCTCAGGCCCAGAGTTCAAGCCCCATGATTGGAAAAAAAAGAATGGGAGAAAGAAGAGAGTCAGAGACGAGAGCCGAATTCCGGGAATTCTGGAATGGGAATATGAAGTGAATTCTGGAGTGGGACTGTGAGCCCATGTGTGACATTAGCAATTGTCCATAAAGTACAGCAGTGAACATTGTCTCCAAATCTGTAAAAAATAGCCACTCTGTCATCAGCAGTGTGACCTAGATGCCCAGATGGGGGCTGAGGACTACAAAGGAACGAGCTTGCGCTCTAGCACCCCCTTTGCCCCAGGTGTTTGTGGCCTTCTCCCTCATTACTCCCCGTCCTCCACAATTGGCAGCATTCAGTCTTCCTCTGGACCCTTCAGGCTAGACATTAGACAAATGAATTCCTTTACAATGTTGCTTCTCCATTTTTTTTCTTTTTTCTTTTTGTGGGTCTTGGGGCTTTAACTCAGGGTCTGGGTCCTGTCCCTGAGCTTCTTTTACTCAAGGCTAATGCTCTAGCTTGAGCCAGAGCTCTACTTGTGGCTTTTGGGGAATAGTATATTGGAGATAAGAGTCTCACAAGGCTTACCTGTCTATGCTGGCTTTGAACTGCAATACTCAGATCTCAGCCTCCTGAGTAGCTAGGATTATAGCTGTGAACCACCAGCAGCATCCAACCATTTCTTTTTCTTTTTCCTCCCTTCCATCTTTTCCAGTTTTCATCTCCCAGCAGCCCACACATAACAGCAGCAAGTGGGAAAATAATTTTTCCTCCTCAAAGAATTGGTCCGTTGTGTAGATTTCATATTCAACAAAGGGTAAAGTTTTTGGCTTTTTTTTTTTAAGTTTTTGTGCTCAAGACAAATTCTTCAGGGGGAGTCCTCTTTCTGGAAGATGAAAGTTGGAAAATAGACAAAAGAAACAAGTAGGCTCAAGAACAAGCCTCTGGCCATATGCACAAGTACACTTTGGATACCTTGGTAGCCACAGTTTGTTCCCCATGAACCTGCCATTTTGGATTGGACCACAGTGAACAACTGACCAGGCTGGGTCAATCAAATGTTTTCTCAGGGAGATCTGAGAGGCACAGGGACACTCATGAAGAGAGAGTTTTCCAAATGGAACTCTGGCTGCTGAAGCTGACAAGATCTTGTGTCTGGATCAGCTGTGCATCCTTGATGTTTACCTTTTCCTTGGTGCCTAGGAGCATCTCTGGCATCTCACAGCCTCAGGCTGACTTGAGGCTGACTTGAGGCACCAGTGCCTCACACCTGTAATCCTAGCTACTTAGGAGGCCTGAGGGTCACAGTTCAAAGCCAACCCAGGCAGGAAAGTCCATGAGACTCTTATCTTCAATTAACCAGCACAAAACCCAAAGTGGAGGTGTGGTTTTTTGTTGTTTTTTTCTTTGCCTGGAGCAAAAAAAGCGAAGGTTCAGTGCCCAATCCTGGAGTTTAAGCCCCAGTACCAGCACACACACACAAAAAGTGTTGCTTAAGGCTGGGAGTGTGACTTCGTGGTAAAGTGCTTGTCTACCATGCATGAAACCCTGGGTTCAATTCTCAGTACCACATGAGCAGAAAAAGCTGGAAGTGGCTCTGTCATGAGGCTTGAACTTGTGCTCTTATCCTTTTGGTGAGACCCTCCAAAGGAAATGCGTTAAGGATTCTGGACAGGTACGTGGTGTTCATGCTTGTAATCTCAGTTGCTCAGGAGTCAGCATCAGAGACAGGCATCTGTCCAGTATGAGATCAGCCCAGGCAAAAAAATTATCAAGATCCTGGGGCTGGGAAGGTGGCTCAGTGGAAGAGCGCTTGCCTTGCATGCCTGAGGCCCTGGGTTCCATTCCTCAGCACCACATAATCAGAAAAAAGAAAAAAGCCGGAAGTGGCGCTGTGGCTCAAGTGGTAGAGCGCTAGCCTTGAGCTGAAGAGCTGAGGGACAGCACCCAGGCCCAGAGTTCAGGCCCCATCACTGGACCCAAAAAAAAAAAAAAAAAGATAATAAGCTCTTGTCTCTAGCCTCAATTTCTTCCCTATTGACAACCATTACCATCCATACTTCCTTCAAATTTTCCTGACAGCTCATCCGCACCACACCATCAAAGCCGATCATTCTGAACTGGAATAGTAGTCAATAGCCGTCAGTCTGCAACCTGTCTGGATGCCCCATGGGTTATTGGGTTCCCATTTTATTTCTTCAGCTTAGTTTTTCTCCTTCCCTTCACTACATCTAGCACTGGGCTCAGCCACTAAATCTGATTATTTTTTTTTTTAAGGTCTGACTGGGACTCTTTTTTTTTTTTTTTTTTGCCGGTCATGGGGCCTGAACTCTGGGCCTGGGTGCTGTCCCTCAGCTCTTCAGCTCAAGGATAGTGCTCTACCACTTGAGCCACAGC